>NC_056730.1:182853528-182898528 GCF_019279795.1 Protopterus annectens | reverse complement strand
TTTATGCGTTTGCTCCTGCTACTGACTCTAAACCTCTTGTCATACCTTGTTTTTCATTACATACTTTCCCAGCTTCACTTTTTAATAAAAATAAAGAAAATGGGCATCTGTCCAATAAAAAAGTTGTACCTTCCATCCCCCTCCCCAATCCCATCCTTACCTTCGCTGTTCCCCTGCGTATTATTCTGGGCTCGAAGATTGCTTTTTTTCCTACTGTCCTGTACTCTTATTCCAGATCTTTTTATGATTAAAAAACAGACATTTAAAGTAGAGGGCTGCTTTTTCTCTATTCTTGCTTCTTATCACATCTGCACATGGTACGTTGTGTACATCCGTTATACTTGACAACGTTTCTCCTCTGACTCCTGGCTGCAGCTGCAGATTTCCTTCTCTCTCTACATGTCCTGATCCTGGTGTGAGTGGAGTTAGCAATTAACTGTGACCAAAGCTGTGAGTTTTTAACTTATTAATTGATAATGAACTTTTGGCCTCATTGCAATATGGGTTATATGTACAGAATGCAAACAGTGATTGCACTAGGCATGTTTTTGAATCCCACAATTTTTGCATTTTTTGTTATTAAGTCGTTACTTTAAGTTTAGGCTTTTGAATAAGGATTAAACATCAAATTCTTTATATGCAATAATCAACTTTCCTTAGATCCTAAACTGTAAAGATTTAGATTTTTAAGACTTAATAAAGACAATTTTTGTCAGGTTTATTATGTTTTTTCTCTCCTCTATTAGTCAATATACTAACATTTTATGTAGCCATTTCATGTACTATTTCCACTATGAAGGGAGTTTTCCCCAGGTGATACAGAGTACCTCCATAACTCTGGAACTGTAATGCCACATTTATTCCTAGTGGTTCCATGTCACAAGCATGAATGACACTGCTCTGAATTCAGTTTAAAAAGGGAAAAGATGAGTCTGAAACAGAGTTTGAAATCCACTTTTATGTGGTAGCAAACATCCATCACACAGCCTCTTTACTTCATATAGTCTTCTCCAAAGTCACTGCACCTTAGGGGAGGTGAAATTCCCCATCTGTGACTTCATTCCAAAGGAGCACAATTTTGCAATTAGTGACATTCCCGGTAGATGCTGTTTTGCTGTTATACTGCCAGTTTTTTCCAAATTCTCTTTCATTTACCCCCCCGCCCCCATGCTAAGGCTGACTCACTTTGTTTCCCTCTGTCTGTGTGATTAATGTAACTGAAATCATCTGTACTATATTATATTCTAATGTATCTCCCTCTTAGCCAACAGATTATAATAACTACTGTCCCAGTATCAGCTGCTGTAATATTTAAATGAATTAATTGTGCCGCACGTCAGCTAGAAAGTGATGCCAAATTCAGTCTATTGATATTTTTTATCTACAGTTCTAAGTCACACCTGAAATAAGATTAACTTTTGCACCTGTTCTCAAAAATGATAACACATTAAACCTGAAGAAACTTGAACCATGTCTTGAGACACTAGTAAGTTAATTGAGTGGTGTGCGCATTTTCCTTCTTTGCAGACAAACAATAGTAACTGAAACCAACATCCACCATGGTCAACAAGTGTAAACTACAAAACACCAAAAGAAATATAAATTAAAAGGCTGTGTTTTCCGTTTGGGTGTTTCTTGCTTTTTTAGAGTTTAGTAATGATTCTCTCTGAAGGTTTGCTGAAGTTGTAAATGACCTTTCTCATCACTAAATTATGTTAGATAGCAATGAAACAAAAGTTAACTGGTGATAGTTTACATACTGCATCTGACCTGGTGTTTAATGTTCTTGCCATATCTTCTGCATGGGTTGGGTGCCATCTAGAGCAAAATAATGAGTTGTGTAGTGTGTGTGTGTGTGTGTGTGTGTGTGTGTGTGTGTGTGTGTGTGTGTGTGTGTGTGTGTGTGTGTGTGTGTGTGCCATTGAAATAATATTCCTGTTCCAACATCCAAACATGGGATTTTAATTGAATGAAATGGTAAGATGTCTGCTTGTTGCTACTGTTGCATGTCACTATGAATCTGCAATAAATCATCTTTTATCTGCTGTACCATAAGCCGTAAACATGTTTTGAATTAGCTTTGCTCTTGGGAAGTATGCAGATTTAACTAATGTGCATGATGCAAAAGCAGTTTTGGAAACACAGTCAAACCCTCTGATTGGAATATAGAATTTAGGAAGACAGTCAGTCTGACATTATACAGAAGAGATGTCAGTAACATTATACATGCAATGAAGTACATTGTGTTACTCAGAGCCTTTGTCCTTTTGGTTCAGCTCTGTGATAAAAGTGAAACATGTAAGTCTATGCGTTCAGTATTGAAGTATGCCTTTGCAACTTAAATATGATAGTATAAGTCAATAATCAGCGCTGGCAAAAAAAAATATGGAAAAAACAACACATACCTCTCATTCATATTTTATAGTAAGTGTGACATTCCTCCTCTGGGCCAGTAATCAAGGAGCCTCAATCCTCATCACTGACACTGGTGGGGGATGTTCACTTAGAACAAAAATGGATACACACAATATATTCAGATGTAGATCTCTGCACCAAGCACAATTTCCCTTAAGAGCACACAGCAGGTACACTGTCCTGGGGCTGGGTTTTCCTCTCCAGGACCCAAATAAGACTGGCTGCATTTAGGCCTGTGAGATAAAATCTTTATGGCCTAAAGCAAGTAATTTAATTTCAAGCCATTTTTCCTAAGGTAAGCTGGGCTGAGCTTAACCCCTTCCCTTCCAGCATTCTCTTTTAACATATATACATTTCAGCAGTTACCACAATACAGCCTGACATACATGTATGCCTTTTCTATACAGCAGGACCAACTGTTGATGCATTTTAACACAAGGAGCTTTACAAATAAATTTTTAACACAAGCATCTGTGCAAATCAGTTTGATACACAGTGGCATAAAATTCTTTACAAATCTCCAGCTAGTTATGCTGGCATAAGTTACACATGCACTGCCGTACTCTCTCTGGCACAGTTGGCACTACCTCACATTGTTACAGTAAGTACAGATTACTGTCCTGCAGGTGAGGATACCGAATGCTGTTTGCATCATGGTGTGAAGATATGTGAAGGCTGCCAGCCTAGCTAGATAGAATTGTTTAGATAATTCTATGTCATTGTAAATATGAATATAATCCACAGGATTCTCCTCTTAAATGTAAGACAACTGTGTTAAATGCTGAACTTCAAAAATATATTACCACTGTGCACTGCTGGAAGAAAGCTGATAAGTCAAGCATTGTATGACTGATCTCAAAGCTCAGAGACATAATGTCTGGACTGAGGAATTCCTTCTATTGTTTTGAGACCAGAGTTCATTGCTAGATTTTATATATATAATGTCTTTTATTGCTGTAATTTCTTGGCCAGGTGCAAGATAAAAGAAATATTAAAACTCAGAGTTTGTTAGCCTGGGAACTAGAGAAGAATGATGTAATCTAAAATGAGCCAGCAGTGATGTATTATTTTTAAGACTTTCTCAGAAAGAGAGAGAATCACAGCATTTTGGATTTTGTCTGAAGAACACCTCTCACCAGTACTCTGCCTTTGATCTATATGTAAGTTTATTTAAAACTGTGAATGCTCTTAGAGTTAGATAGGAATTTGGTCAGATTTAGTCTAGCTATTTTCTATATTTATGTCAGACAATTCTACAGTATTATTTTAAGCATTTTCCTGTGATTTCTGAACTCTTGACTAGCACTGTGCTGAATTGAGAATATTTGTCTTGTGTTTTTATTATTTATTATTAAATATTTTTAAACCTTTCAACTGTGGCTGTTTTGTGTTCGAGATAATTTAAGCTCTAGAGAACACTATATGTATATAGTGATACTATACAAAACCACTCCAAGTGAGCCTTACTGTTCATCACACTTACTAATTGGATAATATTCCACAGTAATAATTGGACACCCTTTGGTAAGGACCTTTTTAGTAGCTGATAAGAGTAGTTGGTGGCAGTGATTACTACCTTATAGCCTAGCAGGAGGGGGCATAGCTGGAGAACCTGTGCCAGCCTTCCCCAGGAGTGTCTGTGTGTTTGTATATAAACCAAATCTCAAAGTGTGCATGTGTTAGCTACTTGGGCAGGGACATGAAGCACTGGTTGGACAGAGAGGGCACTGGAAGTTTTGGCTTGACTGCTCAGCTGAGATCTGTACCTTATAGCTGTACCAGTGGGGAGTCTTATTGGGGATTTGGAGAGAAAGGTAGAAACCAGCCCCAGACTGACTGATCTCTGTGTGCTCTTAAGGGGAATTGTACTTTACTGTGTGTGTATTTGTTATCCTCCCCAGTGTGCATGCCCCTCACTGGTTTTAGTGGTGAGGACTGAGGCTCCTTGATTGCTGGACCAGTGCACGGGTGTCAAACATGGTACCAACGTTATTGTGCAGTACAAAAAATATCACCTGTGTAACCTTTATTTTTTTCTTGTAGTGTATATCCCCTTTTTCTGTTATATCAACTGTCTGGCCATATCCTGTCTGGCTTGCAAGCCATGTACAGGAACCATCTTTGGTTTACTGTCTCTTCATTCGATCATTTCTGTTATGAGGACAGTTCTGGAGTTATGTCAGCTAAAAGACTGATAGATACAAATATACAAATGTATAAAAATATCAATAAAATGTCTTTGATACAAAATGTCTGCACACGTTTGTAGCTATTTGTGCAGTTTTCCTTTCCCATTGTCAGCCTTTCAGTCAGTCGCTGACACCATTCAGACCTCTCTATGCAGATGAACAATAGACCCATTGTCTACTACTGTGTAAATATCATTGGTAAATAATAGCAAGCTAAGGACAGATTCTTGAGAGATGCCTGCTGAAATAGGAGTACAACTGTAGTAGCTGTGTTTCCTCTTTATTATTAATTGAGGCCTACTATTAAGGTAGCTTTTGAACTGGGGAAGAGTAGTGTTAGACAGATGTATTTGGGCCATCCATAAGTCTAGTTTGGCCATCCTTCTAAAAAGTAACGGTGGGAAGCAGTGTTAAAGGCTTTTGAGATATAGTGAAAAACTGATACAGCCATTACATGATGGTTTACACTGGAATTTATTGTGTTTAGAAAAGACAGCAGAGCAGAAGTACTTGCGCTGGGCCTAAAGCCATGCTTCCTTGGGTTTATTAGGTGGTTGTTTGTTAGCTGGGTGAAGAGTTGTTTGTTAATACATTTTTCCAGTATTTTAGAGACAGGAGATAGGATTGCTATTGGCCTAAAACTGAAGGAGTTGTGGACTGTTCCATCTTTGTGGATAGAAATTTCTACAATTGTGGGACATACTGTTCAAATATTGATCTATTTACTAGTATTGTTATGGGATGTAGCCCTGTGGTATTCAGGGTGGAGTTGATTAGGAACGAGTAGAGTTGGCTTTAGTTTCTTTAGGTGTTTTTTTTAATTACATCTGTGAAGAAAATGAAAACACTGTCATCTGTGTTAGCATGTCTGGCAGGAGATTTGTGCATATTCTCAGATTAATTTGTGTTGTATGCCAGCATGCATAATTGTGAAAATGTAAATACGTTTTAAAATGATGAGTATCTCCCTGTTTAAACAGAATGTTTAAAGAATCTGTCAGTGTTTTGTTGCATTTCTAATTACACGTTTGTGAGGGAGATTCTAAAGTACTGTGGAGAATCAGCTGAACAGTAGGTGATATCAGTGGAATGTTCCTCATTGCTAGGTGGTTATTTGAGCAGCTGATTAAGAGGAAACAATCTTTTTCAAACAGCTGACTGTTATTTTTAAAATAAGACAGTTGAGACTTAAAATATTTTATTTTATAGTAGGAGGTTATTTTTATTGATGGTGCTATCAATATTAACAGAAGGGGAGAATTAGCAAATTTTTTAAGGTGTATTATGGTTTACTCATGAATTTGTTTGCTGGTACCTAGGAATGAGTTGTAACATTAAGGAGTATAAGTGGTAGGAGTTACAGAGAGAGAAAGGGATAAAGGAGAAGAAATAGCATGATTTTACTGTTGCATTGTGATTTGTTCTAACTGTGTGGCTGCTAGGAGTGAGTTGTAGATATTAAAGGATATAGGTGGTATTACATGCACAGAGGAAGAAGCGGGATTAGCTCTATGGTGCAGATTGGCTGGGGGGGAAATGGTTGGGGGTGGGAGGAGGGCAAAGTGGGCTACCACTCACAGAGTAGAGCAGTAGCAAATCAGTAAGCACATTCACATTAACAAAATCTAAACATGGACCTTGCGTGTAAGTTAGAGAAATACAATGTTCCAAAAATGAGAAACGGTACATAAATAACATGGATGAAAACTGCCCTACAGTAGCTGCTGGACTACAATGCAATTAAAAATATGCTACCAGTATGAAGAATAAGTGTAATTATGCTGCTGAGATTGACATGGGAGATAAAACAGAGGCCCAGGAATAAGAATTAAAAGTCAATTTACAAATCAACTTTTATTTCTTCTGCTTGTGTCTCATAAATGTCTTGGTGGACATTTCCTTTACAAAAGTACTATTGGTTGTACAACAATCAGAGAGAAAATATAATCAGGTCCTACAGTTGATATGTGCTACCTATATGGGAGTTTGGTGGTATTAGCTTCCTAGATGTAGAACCTTATTCCATTGCTGCAAGTTTTAACTCTATTATACTCTGGACAGATTCAACTTACACTAGTCAATGGAAAACCATCCAGGAACAGATTATACTAAATTCTTATAAGTTTATTAAAGATGATAAATTAGAAGTATGTGATGATCCTTTCATTTGGTTAACAAAATTTACCTTAGAAATAAATTAATTTCACTCTCTAGACTCTGCATATATGAAATCTATTCTTAAAACAGTTAAATATATTTTTAAAACTCTATTAATTGTCAAAATGGAAATGGTTGTGCTTTCCCATTGCACATACCTCTAGATTTAGGGAAACCCAGAACAATGTTAAAATGAATTTATTAAAAATGAATGGATAAGTGTTGCTGTCTGATTACTTTGAGAAAGGAAAAGCTAAGTCTCTACAATATTTAATGAAAGAATATAAGTTGGATGAATCTGCTAACCAGTTAATATTAATCATCAGTAAGAAATTAAATGAATTTGTGGATAATATGAGTGAAGAAGAAGAGCAGAACACTATTCCCCAATTATATGAATATATGAATGCTGTTACTGAAGGTAGATTGACCTATAAAGGAAGCTTATCGAAGCTATATAAGTTAATTATAAATAATAATAATAATAATAATAATAATAATAATAATAATTTTGATGCAAAATTCTTGAGTGTTTTAGATACTAGTGGATTGAGTGATTCAGTAGATGGTAAAAATAAAACTTTGTTATTTAAATCAGTTAGTCACACTTCAACTTTATACTGAAAGTTTTTATGTGGAAATATATACATAGAATGTTTGTTCTTCTTCTGGCTTTCCCAGCTAGGGGTCGCCACAGCAGATCACCTGTCTACTCATGACTGGGAGTGGAGTTTTACAGTGTTGAGTTGCCAGCCCAGTGCCCAACCTTCCACAGAAAGCACATACATGCACGCATTCATGCCTAGAGCCAATTTAGAGTGTCCAATCCACCTACAGCATGTCGTTGGGAGGAAACCAGAGCACTGGTAGAAACCCACATGACCACAGAGAGGACATGCAGACTTTGCATAGAATGTACCCCAACCGAGAATCGAACCAGAGAGCCTCTTGCTGTGAGGTGACAATGCTAACTGCTGCACCATTGTGGCCACCCTATATACATAGAATGTTTGTTACTTCCTATAAATCTCTACATTTAGTAAAATGTTTGTTACTTCCTATAAATCTCTACATTTAGTAAAATGACTTCTTCAGTTTGTTAGAGATGTAGTGAAGATGTAAAAGCTGATTTGATACACATGTTTATGGATTGTGGATTGTGAAAAATACATGTATATTGGGGATGGTTTTTAAGGGGTTATGGTCTGATAATGAATGTTCTACTTAGTGTATGCATAAAAGCCAAACAGCAAAAAATATTTTGGGCTCTCTTGGCAGTCGCTAGAAAAGTTGTTACAAAAAACTGGAAATCAAACTCAGTTCTTATAGTCAAAGAATTTTTAAATTTAACAGCAGTACTATGTAATACTGAAAAAGAAGTGGTCAGAATAAGATCCATAGATTATACTAAGACTTTTAGTAGTTGGGATAACCTTGAAATGTTGTTATTGAAATACTAAGATTCTTAACATGCTACACCTTGATGACTCAATGTATTCCTATTGTTGTATAACAATGTGAATTTGAATTTCTTCCTTTTTGCGTATATATTGTAAATATGTTAAATTAATAAATATTTTCTTAAAAAACATGCTACCTAGAACTCTTGTGTCTTGCTGGTGTGTAGACTGTTAGCTTGAAAGGAATTCTAGAAAGCTGAAGAATTACAACTTCTGTAATTTAGGTTCCTCTGTTGGGCAAAGTACTAATGCTCTAAGAATTGCACCTTTAATTGGGACAAAGTCAGAGGTGGATAAACATAATCCCCAGGATTCAATAAGTGTACACTGTTCAGAGTGAACAGACAACGCAGACATAATGGACACCTTCTTCCTCCTAATTTTAGTTTCCTACTTATATCCTTGCAGCTTTAAATATTGACAGGGATTCATAAAGGTTATCACAAAGTGTAGACTCCATGTACACTTAGTGTAATCCTTCTGAGTGACTAGAAAGCACAAAAAATATGATAAGAATGTTCTTGAATACATATCATGTACACTCAGTGTACACTTGATGTTGGATTTATTGAATCTGCCCAATGATTAAACATAAACAAAAGACAAGAAAATATATAAGGAGGTAATCAACAGGAAAGAGAGAGAGAGAGATGGAGAGATTAGGTAATCAGCAGGATGGATATATATATATATATAAAGAGAGAGAGAAAGAAAGAAAGAGGGGGGTTGACTTTAGCATTGATTGTACTTAGGTAATGTCATCTATCAGTTGCTGAAACCCCAATGGACTAAGAAGATTTTGAACCAAGGCATGACATCCAGTGCTGGTCATAGACTAGTAAGATAGCTGAAGTGATAAAGACCACTTGTAACTGTTTGTCATTAGTGTCCAATCAGAAAAAAGGCAGAATATGCATAGTAGTTATGATTAGATTGCAAATGCTGTACACATTATATCAAGATGTGAAATGAACCAGCAAAGTAGAAAGGCTATGTGTTCTGATTCAGCAGGTTTAAAATCTGGCTTTGGGAAGGAGTGTTGTGTGATCATATTGGAATATAGCCTCAGGCTGTGTCTGCCCTCTGTCAACTGGGATCTGTCGATGCTGGGGCAATCATAAGTCTCCCAGGCTCAGAAGGATCAGATGTTTAGTTGCAGTAGGTGACATTAGCATGCTAGAAGACAAACTTAGAATGAACAATTATTACTGTATTTGTAAGATGGACATTGCACATGTAATAGCAGTGTGATTTGTCTGGTACTGAAACAACTGCCTTTGATTTTTCAGGTTGAAGAGAGGTTATGCAGTGCAAACTTTCTCAGCAATGAAAAACATTTTCCATTTCAAAATGAGACTTCTACTTAGTTCTTAGTGCATAAGATTGACCAGCCTAAGCTTCAAACTCTCCAGGTTACCTTATCTGAAGCTTGCTGTGATACTTGGCAGGAAGGACATCAGCCTAATGCTAATGACTACATAGAGGTTGGTTTCATCCCTACACCTCACTTATTGGGGATTGGGTCTTGGACCATGTAAACACAAACAGTCTTACATGACTTGATTGCCCAAATTGTGTGGTCTTCACCAGGGATATTCATCTTTTTTTATCTTTTCTAAAGAAGGCATTGTCCCACCCAGTATTACAAATTCCCATCCCATCTCTAAAGTTCCCTCTGTTGGGAAGACTACTGAGAAAGTAGTATATTTCCAGACTGACTCCTTTCTATTTGCTGTAAGCCGCGGTGGTGCAGCGGTAGCGTTGTCACCTCACAGCAAGAAGTTCTCCCATTCGATTCTCAGCTGGAACGCCTTCTGTGTGGAGTCTGCATGTCCTCCCAGTGGTTGAGTGGCATTCGAAAGACATGCGTGAATGGGCATGCCTTCGTTGAAGGTTGGGCGTCGAGCTGGCACCTCGGCACTGTAAAAATCTACTGCCAATCATTAGCAGACTGGAGTTCCGCTGTGGCAACCCCTAACTGGGAAAAGCCGAAAGAAGAACAAACAAACTCCTTTCTATTTGCCCATAACATTTATAACCCATGTCGGTCAGATCTCAGGTGTTATTATAGTACTGATGCTGTCCTTGGCAGGGTAATTAATTATCTTCTGGTTGTGAAAGATAGACAGTATTATATGATCTTTGCCTTCTTTAATACATTGACTCATTGAAGAAACTTACTTTGATCCTCTTCATCTTTTTTCATCTCTTAACTTATTTAACAAATGTACTTTGGCCCATTTTTAACAATCACTTGGTTTATATCTTGTCTGTAAAGCAGTTTACAGAGAGCGATCTTAAGAAATTCATTCTCAGGGTGCCCTCTGCAATGCAAGGTGCTTCAAGGCTCTGTACTGGCCTCACTACATGCTGCCACTTAGTCCACTCCTAAATGATGAAGCCTATAACCATGTGTGTCACTATCAAGTCTGATATAGATCATTTTATATGGGGGAATAGAGTAAAATTTCTGAGTATGGTGCACAGTCTGGGTGCTCTTTTAGATGGTTCAAGGCATTAAAAGGTGAAGTGATTTCAGTCATGCAAGCTTTCTATATTCATTTAAAAATTATTATTCAGATTTGGCACCTTAATCCTTTTAGGGGTCTAGTAATACTTATGCCTGCTCCTACCTGGACAACTGCAATGTTCTGTATACAGTGGGTACCTAGATCAGTATCTCTGTAATCTCCAATATATACAGAATTTTGCAGCCAGGCTTCTGATGTAATTATATCACCCCTACATTATAGACTCTGCACTGTCTACCTGTGGCACTGAGGCTTGTATATAATGTGTTGACATATCATTCACTTATCTCAAACAAAATAAAAACATAAAAACAAATAAAATGCAATATCCTGAATGATTTAAATCTTATCTAGTGAAAGAAATTGCTAAAACTCTATGCCAAACTCATCTTCTCCAATTTACTGATGTTATAGCCATACATGTTTCTTTTAAACACTGTATACTTCTCTTCCTCAGCAGTTGTGGGAGTGTGCTTCTATTGCTAGTTTTAAGAGGGTCCTCAGAATATTCCTATTTTGGAAGGCTTATTTATTTCTCACTGATTTTATAAGCTGACTTTATATATATATATATATATATATATATATATATATATATATGTGTGTGTGTGTGTGTGTGTGTGTGTGTGTAGCTTCTTCTGATGTTTTATAAGGCATCTTCTTTTGCCATTTATAATGCTAAAGTGCTCAAGTTTATGTATTTAAATACACTTGATCAGATTTCTATTTATGTTAGTCCCAACTAGTCAAGTTTATGTATTTAAATACACTTGATCAGATTTCTATTTATGTTAGTCCCAACTAGCCAAGTTTATGTATTTAAATACACTTGATCAGATTTCTATTTATGTTAGTCCCAACTAGTCAAGTTTATGTATTTATATACACTTGATCAGATTTCTATTTATGTTAGTCCCAACTAGTCAAGTTTATGTATTTAAATACACTTGATCAGATTTTTATTTATGTTAGTCCCAACTAGTCAGTTATTGTCATTGCACCTAAAAATGATTTTATTATTTTAATTTGATTTGTTTTGAATGAGACTTCTGTTAGTTCAGACAACTACTACTGTTGCATGTGAAGAAAAAAAGGATTATTATTTGAGTAATTTGGGAATCTAGAGACATAAGCTATGCAAGTCATTCACAGTTCTCATCTGTTCTTGTTCCAACAAAAAATGCCCAGACCTTCACTAGTGTTACTCAAGATAAAGGTGTGTACCTCTTCCACCTGCATCTTGAAAACTAATCTATGATTTCTGTAGAATAAGGTGACCTAAACACAGATAGACTATTCCCCTAGCAACTGTTTCAGTCTTGTAAACAGAAGGAGGAACTGGATGTGGACAATACATGCAGGCTTCATGACATCTTCATCATCACAGACATTCTCATTGTAGATGTAAGATCTCTACCATCTAACACCAGTTTAATGTTTAATGGCTACTTCAGATAACAAGTTGATATTGTATAGTATTTATGGAGGAGGACATTTGAGGAGCAGTTGGAAACTTGTAAAAAACTTAGCTTTGATTGTTGACCACAGTGGATTAGGCAGGCACATTTCTGATACTGAGTCATCAACTGTTACTATTATTGACACTACAGGCATTTCAAACCCTGACAGCGAGTTACTGTTTTCTTGTGTATTACAAAGTTTGGGAAATTTCTGCTTCCCTCCTCCAACTCATGTTTTGGTGCAGAGATATCCATAAGGCTGTCTAAAAGAAACAACTCCTATGATATTGAGACTACAGTCTGTGGTTCAGGAAGCTAGAAGTTTACTGGTGTGTGTGTGTGTGTGTGTGTGTGTGTGTGTGTGTGTGTGTGTGTGTGTGTATTCTTTCCCATCTTTAGGTTTGGACACCAAACATGCAGTCTAATCGTCTCCTAGATGCTTCTTTCACATAACCCAATGTATGTGAATCTTTCTACTCCCAAAAATCACCTTTTGGTAAACTAACCACAGATGGGAAATAATAACCAGAACTAACACCTTCTTTCATTGTTTGTGCAGACACCGTTTTCCACATGCTGCATAAAGAGCTCTTTTTCTTAATGCTTATATTTTATTTTATCGCCAAGTTATCCAACTTGGTGTTATCCCCAAAGAGTTAAGCACTCCAGATACCATATTGCAAAATAATTGGTTCTGACTTTACCTTGAAGACCTGTTACAGATCACCACACAGGTAGAAGTAAAACACCAAGTACACTGAATGGTTAATTCACTTCTATGTAAATTAGTGCTGTACAGTGAGTAGTCACATTGCTTTGATATGTATGTTGATTCAGTGTTCTACAGTGAGTGGTTGCTGCTTTTTAATGTAGATCAGTGTTGTACAGTGATTGGTCCCTTTACCTTTGAAGATCAGTGTTGTACAATGAGTGGTTACTTGTGTACAGTGAGTCTGATCTGTTCTGTGCAGTTCATTCATCAATTCCCTTATCTATGTAGATCAGTGTTCTGTGGTGAGTGTTCATTTCACTTATCTATGTAGATTTTGTATGTTGTACAGGTAGTGGGCACTTTGCTTTTTTATGTAGATTAGTGCTGTGCAGTGAGTGGTCACTTCCCTTAGCAATGTAGATAATTTCTGTGCAATAAACAGTTACTTCTCTTACCTATGTAGATTAGTTCTGTTCAATGAGTGGTCATTTTACTTATCTGTGCAGATTTAGTGTTGTACAGTGAGTGGTCACATTGTTTGTCTATGTAGATTACTGTTGTGCAGAGAGTGGTCATTTACCACAGTGTGTTGATGGTTTAATTTGTCCAAGTCAGGGTATGATTAGAGTTCATGAAATTAGTATTGTTTCTGTATCTGATGTTAGTCAAGAGTGCTCTTCTCAGCACCCACAATGTGCCCAGAACTGTTTTCTTCCACTGCAATCACTGGGTTTAATTTTTGAAATGTTTGTAATGGATGGTCTTATGTGATATGTACTTCATTATTCTCTATAATGCCTCACGTTTCATGTTTTCTATGCTTTTCAGCTACTTCTATATTTTAATGTTTCATTATTGTGCCTTTCAGCATATAGGTCCTCTGCCATGATTAGATGACACCCAGGAACAAGATGTGCGATTGTTTCCATCTCTTTTTTACAGTGCCTGCATTTGTCTGTTTCTCCCAGCTTTTCAATGGATTTTATAAACCAATGTGCAGACAGTCAACTATTTTGGGCTGCTGTTATTATTCTTTCATCTTTTGGTTTCAGTTCTCCTCCACATTCAGTTGCCATCTGATTTTTGTCTACTTCTGGTTTGATATCCGTTCCGACTTGACAGTGAAATGTTTCTGCTAAACAAAGATGTCATCTTAGACTTTTCCTCATGTTTTAAAACGTTCAATATGTTCGGATCTGATGAGATCTGCAGATGTGCACAGTTCTATGATTGTAGATTTATGCATATAATTATGAGGCAGCCCATTCAGAGTGAGGAATATATAACGTTAGCATACACTGATTTTTATATATCATTTCATAAGGATGAAGCCTTTTTCTTGCTTTTCGTGTACAATCGATCCATTACTTTTTGGGGCCAGTCAATTTACCTCAGAACTGTAAGTTAGAATGTGAAGATCAGATTGATTTATAGGTTAGACTTTATTCCTAAATGTCAATACAGTTTTCAATGATATTTTTAGTCTTCTGAAGTATTCCTTACCGAGCTTTATTCACATTTGTGTTTTTTTTTTGTTAATCACTTATCTATTCCCAAATATTTATACACTCCTTCTTACTCAAGTTCCTTTTTATTACAAATTCTTCTTCCAGGTAAATGTTTTCCTGATTTTGTTTTAAATGTTGCTTTTCACATTTCACTTTGTTCTATATAACTTTCTTTTGTTACCATTTTGTTCTATTGCCAGAACTGAGTATTTTTAATGACTACAAATTCTGTCTTCATCAGTTCCATAGTTTGTATATTGTCGGAAGGCAAGTTATTGATCTGTACTTATTGGATAGCTTGCAGGTTCACTCTTAATGAGGAGTAAACTTTTTCCTTTTGTTAACCAGGTTGGCATCTGTTTGGGACTTACTCAGGGCTGAATCTTTGTGTAAAAATGTTAATACCTTTAGCAAGAAGTAAGGTACTGTGTCTGGGCCTGGAGTTTCAGTTTGGAGCTTTTCTTAATATTGTCTCAGTTTCTCTGACCGTTACTTTATCCTATTTCATATCCTCTATATTAGAGCTCCTTTACTGTTTCTTTTAATTCTTCTCTCTATGCAGCATCTTTATTGTGTTCAACAGGGTCTTTATAAAGTATTCCAAAATGTACCCATTTCTTCTTTTTTGGGTCATCAGTGAATTTCTTACATTTATCTACATACCTTCTAGGTTTTTCTGTCTGTGCTGATGTTTTCAGTTAATTATTGTCAATAGTATACATGATACATTTTCTTCTGCTTTAATACAGTGCGTTGCTTTTACCATGTTTATCTTTCTAATTATTTTTGATGATCTGTTCCCTTTTCTATATTCTTCTAACAATAATACTTGCATTAATTGCTTTATCATTCTGTTTGATGCTTCCATGGTAGCATTTTACTTGTTTTTTCATTGTTACTATACATTTTTGTGGTAACACTTTATCCATTTTTAGCTTAACTGCACACTAATATATTCTATTTATTTATATAATATCACTTGAATTTCTTCTCATTACTGTGATCATCTGTTTTACCTGTATTCGCACATTTTCTGTAATCTATTTTTTCATCTTAATATTTTTACACACCTCTCTATTAAATCTTTCAATGTAAGTCAGTGATGGGCTGCCAGTGGTCCCTTCCCATATTGATGCAAATTCAGTATTATACAGTGAGTGGTCACTTCCCTTCCTTACGTAGTTCAGTGCTGTTACAGTGAGTTGTCATTTGCCTTACTTTTTAATTTCTCCAAGTCTTCTGGATTTCTAATACCTAATGGGAAAGGACCACATTCCTAAGTCAAAGTATGATTAAGGATGGTGACATTAATATTGTTTCAGTCTTTGATGCTAGCCAAAAGTGCTCTTCATAGCAGCCGTAATATGCCCAGAATTGACTCCTTCTGCAATTCATGTGGAGTTACATGTATTGGTAGCATATCTAAATAAGACTGCAAATACTATTTTATGAGACCCTGCTACTGTCAAAACTGTCGGGTATGCCTCTTCCACATTGCCCTCATATCTGCCTGCAAATCCTGGTATTTTATGGCTTTGTGTCTCTCTGTATGTAAAACACTGTAAACACTGGGTTTAGCAATTTCAATAATCAATGCTACTTTTGTCTTATTTTCATCTGGTTTTCTCACATCTACTTTTTCATCTGTTGGCAATGGGTGATTCCATGCAATATAAATTTTATCATTCGCTATAATGCTGTGTGGTTCATGTTTCCAGTGCTTCTCAACTACTTCACTATTGTAGTGTTTGCACAATCCCCAATGCAACAGTCTTGCCACATTATTGAACTTTTCAGTATACATGCCCTCTACCATTAATGCATCACACTCAGCAACATGTTGTGCAACTTTTTCCAGTTCTGTTTTACAGAAACTGCATTTATCTGTTTCTCCCACATGTTCAAAGGACTTTGTAAGCTAGCCTGTACATAGTCCGCTATCCTAGGCCTCTAATCTTAACTTTTTATCTTTTGGTTTAAATTCATCTCTCCTTAACCAACATGAGGTTGTTCCAGGAGTTTTCTGTACTTGCAACTATAATTATGCCTTTTCCACATTTCGTGCCTGCTTATCTGAATCCTCTGCTAATATTCTTTCTTTTGATTTTTGGCACATTCAGTTGCTCCCTGATTTTTGTGTTCTTCTGGTTTGATTTTCATTCCCACTTGACAGTGATATGCTTCTGCTAAACTAAACAGTGAAGTCTTTTTAGATTTGTTCTCTTCATATTGCAAAACTTTCACTACATTTGGATCTGATGAGGTCAGCAGATATGTATGCAGTCCTATGATTGCAGATCAATACATGTAATCAGTTTAGCAGAGGCCTATACCTTCATCAGAACAAGGAATATATAACCTTGGTGTTCACTGATTTTTATATATCATTTGAGAAGTGTGTAGCACTTTTTTTGTTTTCCTGTCCAAGTGATCCAATACCTTTTGGGCGAGTCAATCACCCCAAAACTGTAAGTTAGAACAGGAAGAACAAATTGGTTTATAGCTTAGACTTTATTTTTAGATGTCAGGGGTGTTTTCAGTAATAATTTTAGTCTAAGATATTCCTTACTAAGTTTTGTTCATATTTGTTCATGTTGTTATTCTCGATCCTTCATCAATTCCCATATATTTATACACTCCCTCCATCTCAAGTTCTTTTGCATCACATTCGTGTCCCAGACTAATATCTTCTTGGTGCTGCAGTTTTCTGATTTAAATGTTGCTTTTGCACATTTATCAAGACCAAATGGCATTCTTATATTGTCTGAGAAAGTTTTAACCACTTCCAGTTGTGCTTTCAGCTCATCTGATGAACTATACAGTTTTAAATCATCCACAAAAAGAAGATGAGAAATCTTTATACTTTGTTGTAGTCTGGGAACCAAATTGTAGCCATGACTTAATCTGTTAAGTAGACAGCTTAATGTTTTAAGGGCAAGACAAAAGAGCAGAGGTGACAAAGAGTCACCCTGGAATATCCCCCTTTAAATTTTTATTTCTGGAATAATAACTTGTCCTTTATCATGGCTAAACTTCAAAGTGGTTTGCCACTGTTTCATGGTCATCATAATGTAATAGGTCAGTGTAAGGTGTATCATATACATTTTTAAGCACTCTTATCCATGAATGTGGGATACTGTCAAATGCTTTTTTGTGGTTTATCCATGCCACACTTAGAGTCTTCCCATTTTTTCAGTTCTCCATTATGACTTTATTTAACAGATTATCCATTTTCCATATGACTTTATTTTGTTACCCTTTTGTTCTATTGCCATGATTGAGTTTTCTTCTAAATATCTATAAACTCTGTTGGCATCCATTCCAGTGTATAGTTTATATGTCCTTGGAAGGCAAAGTTATTGGTTTATAGATCTTAGGATAGCTTGCAGGTCCACTCTTAAGTAGGAGTATTGTTTTTCATGTTGTTAACCAACTAGATCAGTTCTGTGAAGAGAGTGGTCACTTCCCTTACTTATGTAGATTCAGTGCTGTAGAATGAGTGGTCACTTTTCTTGCCAATGCAGTTCACTTCTGTGCAATAAGTTGTCGCTTCCCTTGCCAATGCAGATTAATTCTGAACAGTGAGTGGTGACTTCCCCTTACCTATGTAGATCAGTGTTGTACAGTGAGTGGTCATTTTGCTTTTCTATGTAGATTTTGTGTTCAACAGTGAGTGGTTATTTCCCTTACTATATAGATTCAGTGTTGTACAATGAGTGGCCACTTTGTTTTACTATATATATATTCAGTGCTGTTACCTATGTAGATTACTGTTGTACAGTTAATGGTCACTTTGCTTTTCCATGTAGATTAGTACTGTGCAGTGAGTGGTCACTTCCCTTACCTATGCAGATCAGTTCTGTGCAGTGAGTGGTCACTTCCTTTACCTATGTAAATCAGTACCTGCAGTGAATGGTCACTTCCTTTACTGTATTTGTGTGTGTTTGTGTGTGTGCATGACAGCATTCATAGGTTATGATTAGAGTAAGGTTTAGGAATGGTGATAGTTTTAGTGTTGTGCTTGAGTATTGTTATGTGCAAAGAGTATCTGTGTGTATGCACGTGCTAGTGTGTGTGTCTGTGTGTGTGTGTGTGTGTGTGTGTGTGTGTGTGTGTGTGTGTGTGTGTGTGTGTGTGTATACGCTTGACAGTATTCATCTGTTAGGGTTACAGTAAAGGTCAGGAAAGGGGATAGCTTTTGTGTTATGCTTGCGTAATTTTATGTGTGAAGTGTGTGTGTGTGTGTGTGTTGTTTAGTGGTACTGCTAGGGAAATGGTGTTTAGTACAATAACATGATTGGTTTGGTTAAGGTAGGGTTAGGGTAGGGATAGTTCACAGTAATAAGGTTGTATGGGGAGGCCATCATTTTGACATAAGGTAAGTTCCACTTTGTTTTTACATTAAATGTATGTATTCACAACAGATAGTGATGTACTCAGTAAGAAAGTATGATGGGAGCAGCTTGCTGGACCTCTTGAAGAGAAATCTTGACGAGTGGATGGGTAACAAAGTTCACCCCAGGGATCACTCCAGTTGCCCTACTGGATAGGGGCACTGTGAACCAACATCGGGTGGCACGGTGCCTGGGCAATTTTTTTGGGTAGGCTTGTAAAGGCTCCAGGGCTATTAGCCTAGTCCATACCTATGAACCTATAAACCTATAAGAGGTCTAACGATCTTAATTTTGATTTTGTATAAAACTCTCCTTGAATATTTAATGCTCTTGAACTAATATTCTTGCTTTTATTAAAGGCTTTTTCTCTATCATTTTCAATGATCAGTGGTACATTATCACCTAGTTTTAACCTTGTCTCCTTTTCTTTTTAGAAATTTTGACATTCTTACTGTAATTAATTTGGCTTTTTATTCTTCCATTATATAACATGATTCATCTACAGCTGTTATTGTTGTTGTTGTATCCTAACCCCGGCACTCTGACAGCTAACAGACATGGCTACAATACCATCCTCCTGAACATGCATACTCCTGTATATACCTGAATCAGGCTACACTATGTGCTGCTTGATGTTCATGCATCATCTGTGGTGGAAATGCTGCTGTTAAAATTCACTAAAGCATCCTGCTTTCACTGGGTGTCAGTATAGCAGCTAGCCTAACTGCTTTCCTTCTTCTCCTCAGAATAGACAAGCTGATTTCCTAAGTTATTTGCATTAATGAACTATATTACTGTTGGAGCAAGCACATTGTTCAAACAGTAGTTCTGCAAGCCAATATTTAAACAAAAGTCAGTGGTATTGCTTTATCATCTATATATGGGACTGGTACAAGTACTCACATGCTAGTAGCTGCAGCACAATTGCTCACAGCCCCTTGCTCTAAATGGCAAGTGCCTAACCCCCACAAACCTAGCTGCTGTGTTCAGAGGAGGTGTGGCAGCTCCACTCTCTTTACATGGCTACCACATCTCACCTGAACAGGTATTCAAGTTGGAGTTTGAGCTCCAGTAGATGGTTTTGTGAGCCACAAGACACCTGAGGCTCTAAATGATAGACAGTGGTCCTAAAGCATCTGTGATTCGAGCACATGTAGTAGTCCCTAGATTTTATATCTCTCTGTATATACATATGTATGTATCATTCAGCTTATTTAGGAGCTTCCTGTGTTAGGTTCATAGGTTCAGAGCAAATTACTAGGCTAGCAGACCTAGAGCCTGTACAAGCCTAGCTGTGTTAATCCCAAGTTGCCCCAGTTGTCCTTGGTTACATGGATGTAATTCGTAGAGCTAGTCTATGATCAACACCAACTACCCTGTCCATGAGGGAGATGGGTGCCACCCCTGGGGTGAATTTGCAAACTTCCATACATTTGTCTATGTTGCACTTGAATAGGGTCAGTGAGGAGCTCTGCTTCACATGATCTTGAAGCTAATTTCAGAGGAGCGGCAATCTCTGGGAGACATATCTGTCTCTCCAGCATGTTCTATTAATGTAGAAACTCACCAGCAAACACAAACTAATAAAGTCAAAAAAATGGTCACAGCAGCAGTAGAGTAAACACCAACAGTTTATTAAAACTTAAAGCGCTTTTCATTTGCTGAATATGCAAACTTCTTCAGAAGTGAAACAATTAAAAATAAGTCAGCCTTTTAAACTCTCAATCCAAAAAAATGCAGGACAATCAAATCAATTATTACCACTTCACATGATACATTTAAAGTGGTATACACGACTAAGTCTATAAAAACATTATAAAATAGTGCACCAAACTGTTACAAAATATGATAAAAATACATTAATATGTTACAAATAAATAACCAATTGACACAAGTACAATAACCAATACCTAAATACATGTAAAAATTAACTTGTATTCAAAAAGTTACTTGTTTGACCATTGAGTGAAACTTGAATAATATAAACAGTATCTATGAAATATTTTAACTGTTGTTAACCTTTATCTTTGCAGACTCTTCAATTTTAAAATGCTACTGATAGAATAAGTCTCATTGAGACCTGGTAAATTGTATGCATTGAGTTTAATTTGCCAAATGAGTTCAAGCTCTTCAAGTTCTAGAGGTATAGGACCACCTCTGTTATCATGTAACACTTGATCAATGGCCATAAATTTGAATTTATGGTTAACATTTAGTTGGATGTGTTTGGCCAAGGTGTTATCAGTCTTATTGTGACCTATTGCATACAGATGTTCATACATTCTGTCACGGAGTCTTCGCTCCGTCTTGCCTAAGTAAAAGGCAGAACAAAAGGCAGGTTCTTCAAATTCCTACCACGTCTAGGTAAGCAAACTTTTCACCTTAGTTTTATAACTACCTTTAGTGCGAAAAGTCATCTTTGTATGAATAATTTACAGAAAAATTGGGAACTTTTCAGGACCAACCAAATACTATTTAACAAATTAGGGGGTTCACCTAAAGTCATTTTTAGACGTGGTAGGAATTTGAAGAAACTATTGGAAAAACAGCATTATAGGGTTCCCAGAAAAGTTGATATGAACAAATGTGAGAATTGTAATTTTTGTAGAAATGTGGAGGTGGCAAACTTATTTGTTATCAATGGCGTACAGTTTAAACTCAAAAACAGGTTCAACTGTAATTCCAAATTTGTGGTCTATTTGGCCAAATGTACATGTTGTTCTGCCTTTTACATAGGCAAGATGGAGCGAAGACTCCGTGACAGAATGTATGAACATCTGTATGCAATAGGTCACAATAAGACTGATAACGCCTTGGCCAAACACATCCAACTAAATGTTGACCATAAATTCAAATTTATGGCCATTGATCAAGTGCTACATAATACCAGAGGTGGTCCTACACCTCTAAAACTTGAAGAGCTTGAACTCATTTGGCAAATTAAACTCAATGCATACAATTTACCAGGTCTCAATAAGACTTGTTCTATCAGTAGCATTTTAAAATTGAGGAGTCTGCAAAGATAAAGGTCAACAACAGTTAAATATATTTCATAGGTACTGTTTATATTATTTAAGTTTGACTCAATGGTCAAACAAGTAACTTTTTGAATACACGTTAATTTTTACATGTATTATTTAGGTATTGGTTATTGTACTTGTGTCAGTTGGTTATTTATTTGTAACATATTAATGTATTTTTATTTTATATTTTGTAACAGTTTGGTATACTATTTTATAATGTTTTTATAGTCTTAGTTGTGTATACCACTTTAAATGTATCATGTGAAGTGGTAATAATTGATTTGATTATCCCGCGTTTTTTTGGATTGAGAGTTTAAAAGGCTGACTTATTTTTAATTGTTTCACTTCTGAAGAAGTTTGCATATTCAGCAAATGAAAAGCGCTTTAAGTTTTAATAAACTGTTGGTGTTTACTCTACTGCTGCTGTGACCATTTTTTTGACTTTATATGTTCTATTAATGTCACAGGTTGGGTGAAGATCCTTAGAGTTAGTGACTCTTGTGTTATTTGACTTGCAGATGTGCAGCATTTCTATCAGGGGAGGGCCAGAGATTGCCCTGTAGGCCAGGCACAAGTCTCCTCTCAGCAACCTATATGATACAGAGTACAGTGGCAAGGCCTTCAGTCTATCCATGTAAGTCATAATTTGGAGGTCCTGTATTTTCTTGGTAAGAAACCTTTTTGGTCTCTCCAGCTGCTGCAAGGTGTCTGGTGAGGTACATGCAGAAGGAAGCACTGTACTCTATTAATGGTCTGATGAAGGCTGAGTACAGTAGAGTTATTGTTAGACCTGGAAGCAATGCCCTTACTTATGAGGTGCACACCATAGAAGGCTTTCCTTACCACTGTGGAAACTTGGTGGTCAAAATTCAGATTGCTATCTACCTGTGTTCCCAGATCTTGCACCACTGGGTTTAAACTTAGGAGGGCACTGTCAATACTGTAATTAGCAGGGAATTCTGCATTGCCAAAGCAGGTAATAATGCACTTTTTTGAGTTTAGTTTTAGACCGTGGTTTTGGCACCAGTCATTTGTCTGTGTTAGGCCCTCCTGTAATATCTTAACATCATTGGGGGACTCAGATTGCACCCAATTTGCAATCAGCGAACTTGGTAAGCCAAAGGTCATCTACTTTAGCTTGGACATCTGAGAAATAGATTCCAAACAGTAAAGGGCCCAGCACAGATCCCTGTAGTACTCCACTGATGACTTGTCTACTGGTAGAGGTGGAGTCACCAACTTTGAAAGTATGTGTTCTGTCGGTGAGCCAATTGGCTACCTGTCTAGTGACGTAAGAGTTAATCCCCACCTGGGAGAGTTTCTCAATGATACCCGAGTGGGGTATTGTGTCAAAAGCCTTGGCTAGGTCAGGATAGGTAGTTTGCACTGTCTTACCTTCATCAAGGGCTTTAGTGACTTTCTTAAAGAAGTCTATAAGGTTTAACAGCATTATCTATCCTTAATGAAGCCAAACTAAGTTGGATTTAGAGTTTGAAGGTAGCCTATGTTCTTGTTGATAAGGACTGTCATGATTCTTTCCATGGCCTTGTAGATGAGGCTGATTTAACGTATGGGTCTATAGTTCCCAGGGTCACTTGATGGCCCCCCGTTGTGCAAGGAGATTGCTGTTGCTGTTCTCCACTCTGCTGGAACAAAGCCAGTTCTCAGGCTATAGTTAAAGAGAATGCCAAGTGGGTCTGCTAGGTCCTGTTTTAGATTGCTTAGCAAGCAATCTGGGATGTTATTGGTCCCATTGAGCCCATGTTTTTGGCCTTGGAGAGCCTGCTATGTAGAGGTACTAGGCATGGGACTGGTGTCAGGTATGCTTTGGGATATGGCTGGTTTGGATACGAGGGGTGAATCTGTCAACTAGCAGGTTGGCAATTTCATGCAGTATAGTATGAGTGGCACCATCTACTACCAGCTCAGCACATAACTGGGCATTCCCTTTTAGACTGTGGACGTAGTTAAAGAATGCCTTATGATTATCCTAAGCTTGGGATGCTATTTTAGCTTTATAATTAGCTTTTTAGGACTTTACAAGATGTTTGATTTGCTTTGCTCAAGCTGTGGAGGGAGTTCTTGCTCTACTGAGTAAGTTCCCTTATGTTTTTAGACATCAGTTGCTTCCTCATAATATAACCTGTTTTTACTTGATGTCCACCAGGGTATGGTGGTTTATTTTTTCAGGAAGACCTAGTTTTGATCCAGTCAGGTACAGCTGAGTCTATATAGTTGCTTAAGTGTTTTGTACAGGTCATTTGTGTACATGTCTACATAGGAGTCATTATTGTCTGTGATTGTGAGTGGTATAAAACTTTTTATATCATCACTTAATAGGCTGCAGTGTGCTTTGGATAAGTTTTTAGCATTTTTGCTTCTGTGGGGGTGTCAGGTCCAATATTCACTTTGAACAAGACTGATTTATGGGTCAACTTTACCAGGGAGGGCATCACAAAGGGGGGGGGGTGCAGTAATACCCCATGCTGGTGAGTTCTATGTCTAGGACATTTGAGCCCATTGTGGGGAGGGCAGATTATCTGTTCCAGAGCCCTTGTATTGGCAAAGTCCAGGAACCTCTAAGCAAGCATGTTTGTGCTTGTCTATGTCACCCAGTCAATGGAAGGATAGTTGAAATCTCCTATGACTAAGGTGTTGAGTTGTGTGGTGAGTGCCTCCAGTAAGTCCAGGTAGGTGGTGTGCTTTCCCTGGTTCCTGGTGGGAACATATAGCTAGCAATGATGTGATAAGGTATTTTGCCTGTAGTTAATTGGACATGGAGTAGTTTGAGAGAGTCATACTGTTTAAGCAGTCTCGAGGTGTACTTGGCTTTAATGAAGATGGGTACATCTCAACCTCTGGTTGTTTCATGCTCATTTTGAGATCTGAATGTGTGGAAGGCATTGTAGCTCAGTGCTCTCTGTGGTCTTGAGCCATGTCTCAGTGACTGCATAGACGTCAGCATCTTTCAAGGTGAGGAGTGCTTCCTGGGAGTGCTGTTTCATGTTTAGACTCCTAGCATTAAGCTGCAGAACCTTGAGTTTGTCTTAAGTGGATTTTGTTACATCAGAAATATTGTTGTTCTGACATTGCCTAAAAAAGGCACTATGGGGAGGGAAGCACCTTTGCCAGTGTCCAAAAACCTAGAGGAGACAGCTACAGACCATCTCTGGCAAAGCAGCATGGCCTGTTGACCATGTCTTCTCAGGCTTATAGATACTGTATCCCCCTCAAATGACACCAGAAGCTAAGCCAATTGCTGAAGTTGATCATTTCTTTTTTGTTTATATTGCGGCATCATCCTGGATGAAGGTAGAATGCTGCTTAGGGCTAGGGTCATACCTGCCTGGGACTCATAATCTGAGAGGTCAGTCATATTTTGCTTCATACAGTTCAGAGAGGTAAGTCTCAAGTCATTCACCCCAACATGGGCTATGACAGTTGTTGCTACTGAGTAACTTTAGTGCATGCATGATTTGATGGATCCAGCCATCTGACAGGCAGCTGACTGTGACCTTCTCCTTGTCCAGACTGGTGAGGGGGACATCAGTGTGTCTCACTATTGAGTTGACTATGACCAAGACATTAGGTTTTGAGTGTTTTGCCTTAGGGGCTTATTTGCTGAGACACTGGTGTATGTGTTATTATGTGTAGTGGTTTCTATTTGCATAGCATTGTGTGCAAGTGGTTTATGTTTGGGAAGTCTCTGATCTTTTAGTAGGCTTTTAGTGAGTACCTCCATGTATGTGTGTTTATGTGTTGTGACCTTATTTTGTGTGAGAGGTGAAGTGTGTGTGCTGACAACCTGTTTGATGTCCAGTTTGTTGTTATGCTAGAGAATTGATTCCAATTTTATAGTGCTATTACATCCCTCACATAGGGTGTTTGTTTTAGGATTAAATGGTTGTCAGTATACATGAGGCAGTTACTACATTGCCTCAGGATGTCCATGTCAATCAGGCTGGCTGGAAAAATAAGAAACTGCCCATCCATTATAACAGGTTTCTACCATATGTACTATTAGGGAATGGAGTGGGCTAGTTTGACCAGTTTTTGCACTAAGACTAAAAAGGGGCTTGTTCTAATGAAGGATATGGATAAGTCCATACCTCTCACTCCACACCCCATACCTCCCAAACTCCCCCCTTCCTTCTCTCCTGGCTAAACTCATTACCTTTCAAACTACTGACTTATACTCCGACTACAACTCATAAGCTATCTCCTCCCAGCATATCATTCTTTGACTCTAATTTCAGTCCTTTCATAGCTACTTAATCTTCTTAGCTACCAAGTATTAGACTCCTCCTCTATCCACTTCCCTTCCTAGTAAAAACTTGTTTACAACTCCATACTGAATGCTATGTAAAAGAATCTTTCATGTCATATCTCAATTTGATACACAACTTAGCAATGTAAAATTTTCTATATGTTTATGCAACTTGTTTTGCAGTGTAAAAGAATTTCTTTCGTGTGCTATTTCAGTATGATATGTAACTTATTAATGGGAAGAATTTATATATGTTTATGTAACTTGCAAATCTTCACAACTTAACAATGTAAAAACTATTATGTAACTAGTAATGTGGAGCTTTTCTCCCCGGGCCGCCACTGAAAATGGGCTCTTGAGCCCAACGGACCTCCCCGGTCACCAAACTGGAATAAATAAATAATAAATAAGTGTGGCAACCCTGCTCAGTGTGAAATTGAGTTGCCCATTGCTCAGTGCACAACTGAATTGCCCGTAGTGCTGCAGGAAACTTTCCACTAAGATGTCTATGGAAAATTTGTGTTACAAGGCATTTGCACATATACAGGGCACCACTAAACCCCATTGTGTGGTGTTCAAACCCCTGTAAATGCGAGGCTTAAATACAGGTAAAATTAAACACTTTTAAGCTAATCCACCAATAGGAAAGCAAACAATGAACCTTCCTCTAGCAATCCTCAGCTCAGACAAGGCTGGATCCACACTCTTCTGCCACAAGGGTGCAGGGGAGCCCTTCTTAATGTAAGATGGCTGGATTATGCTCAAGTGTATTAATAACAGGCTAGATTCGGCAGAGCTGAATCTTGACTATGCTGTCTAGGCTAACAATACAATTGAAATCAAGTGCAGAAAATGATGCAGTCACAAACAATAAAAAGCAGAGATAATGCAGCAATTACATGACATACTGTTTAAAATGCAGTAGAACCACAGAATATAATATTTTCTTGTTTTTAGCCTTGGATGCCTTGGATTTCAGCATAGTCACTCTAGTCCTCTGGCAAAAGACGCCAAACACAGAGCAGCTCCAGATAACTGAGCACAAACCCGTACAAATGCAAGGCTTAAATGCAGGTGAAATTAAACACCTTTAAGCTAATCTATCAAGAGGAAAGCACACAATGAACCTTTCTCCAGTAATTCCCAGCTCAGAATAGGCTGCATGTACACTTTCTGCCACAATGGTGCTGGGGAGCCCTTCTTAATGTAAAATGGCTGATTTATGCTGAAGTGTATCAATAACAAGCTGGATTCAGCAGATCTAAACTGAGACTATGCAGTCTAGGCTAACAGTGCAATTGAAATCAAGTGCAGAAAATGATGTAGGCACAAATTGCAAAAAGTAGAAATAATGCAGAAATTAGATGAAATAAAGTATAAAAAGTGTAGTACAATCACAGAATATACATATTGTCTTGTTTTTAGCCTTGGATTTCAGCAGAATCACTCTAGACCTGTTCACTGGGAGTCATGTAGGAGTTGCAGTAGCAGCCAATAAAGTTATTTTCAATGGTAGAATTCAAAGAAACAATGGTGAATTCTGTTCTGTCATGTGCAGGTTCTATCATAGGTCTGAAAGTAGCTTTACTGAAGATGGAGACTCTCCTACCCCCCACATGCTCTGATACAATAATGGGCATTGTACCCTATAATATGCAGACCAGTGACAACTGGATTCTGTGACAGTACATACCGCAGTATTCTCCTTGGCTAAGAATGCCTCAGCATTTCTAGCATTGCTATTTAATGTCTAATGCTCAAAAGTACCATCCTAGCCTCATTTTAATTATGCTTGTTTTGAATTATCTCAAATCTAAGGCTAAACAGATTCTGTCTAAAAAGATGAAGCTGGGAGTGGTAAATGTTCTCATCATTGAACAACTACTCTGAAGATCTGATGCAACCCATATGGTATAGTGTAGACCAGGAACTCAAACATCCCCTTCCAGGTAGCTATATTCTGAACCCTCCCATATGTGACTTCACATTTTGAGGCAGTTATTGCTTGTTAAAACTTTGTGCTGAAACTGTAGAATGGTAGAATGATTGAAACCAATAGAAATGTTTCTCCTTGCACATGAGTACTACTGCCATTGCTAGTTAGTCCATTTAAACTAATTCCTATGTCAGGCTGCATCTCAAGTGGGGTGGAGTGCCTAAAGCTGTTAAAACAAACCTCATATTTCTCAGTGCCTTCCTGGAGACTTTTTAACTAATTTGTTAAATTTCCATATTAGACCTGGGTAAACAGATCATTGTACTTGTTCTTTACAAGTAGGGGTGAGATGAATAACTTACAAGGTACAGTGTGAACCTTTTCTGTGCAATTAGCTGACTAGTATGTATCTTCTCTAGAGATAATCAGTGTCTGTGACTCTCTTTCTGTAATTTAGTCTACTTTTTGCACCATAATGGATCAAAAGGAGGGGTTTCCGACAATACCCAGTCAGCCTTTCCTTTCATAGGTTCATAGGAGGTTACTATGCTATTGACCTGAGGGTCATTTTAAGCCTAGCCTATTACACCCATTATATTTCAAGAGAAAACGTCTAGTCAGTGCCTACGATTATTATTAGCAATGACTGACCATGTCAAGGAAGGATGTGGGAGCTATTCTCAGCAAGAATTTGCGGTTTCCTATCCATCCAGGCTCCCTTTGAACAGAATCATAGAGGTGCTCTGCTTAACATGAACTGGTAGCCTATTCTAGAGAAGTAGCAACTTCTGTGAGATGAATTTGTCTCTTCAGCATATCCTATTTAAATCACAGGCCAGATTTAGGTTGCTGGATCGGGTAATTCTGGTCCCATTTGACCTACAGATGTGCAGCAACTTCATCAAGTTGGGGTCAGAGATAGCCCTGTATGCCAAGCGCAAGTCTTCCCTAAGCAGATTATATGCTATTGAGTACAGCGACAAAGACTTTGGTCTGTCTGTGTAAGGCATGTGCTGAACACCCTGGATCTTCTTAGTTAAAAATCTCTGGGGTCTCTCCAGTTGCTGCAGGTGCCTGGTATAGTACATACCAAAGGGGGTATTATACTCAATCATTGGCCTGATAAGGAATGAGTATAGGGGGAGGGGGTTATAACCTCTTTTGCTCTTGAGGCTACATATTTGCTAATCAAATGTGCAACGTAGAATGTCTTGTATACTACAGTGGACACATGGTGGTCAAAGTTTAGGTCACAGTCTACTTGTGTGCCCAAGTCCCTCACTACAGCATTCATATTTAAGGTGTTGTTTATTTGATAGTATGTAGGGATATTGTTTTTACCAAAGGGGTGATGATGATGATGATGATGATGATGATGCATTTTTTTGCAATTAGTTTGAGTCCATGGCTTTGGCACCAATTGTTGGTCTGTGTAAGCCCCTTTTGGAGAACACCAACATCATTTGGGGAGTCAATGATTGCACTAAGTTTGCAGTCATCAGCAAACTTGGTCAGCCACATCCCCGTTGTTTTGGCCTGAACGTCCAAGAAGTAAATACCAAACAAAAGGGGGTCCAGTACTGACCTTTGTGGAACTCCACTAGTGACAGGTCTGCTGGTTGAGGTGGAGTCAACCACTTTGATAGCATGTGTTTGGTCAGTGAGCCAATTTGGGACCCACCTAACAACAAAGGGGTTGACATTTAGGTGGGTGAGTTTGTCAATAATGCCTGAATGGGGGATTGTTTCAAAGGCCTTCGCCAAGTCCAGATATGCTGTATCTACAGATCTGGCCTCATCTATGGCCCTGGTTACATTTTTGAAGAAGTCTACTAGGTTTAACAGGCATAATCAACCCTTTACAAAGCTGAACTGGGTTGGATAAAGGGTTTTGAGGTCACTTAAATCTTTATGAGGTCCATGATGATACGTTCCATGGCCTTGCCGATAAGGCTAGTTAGGCTTATGGGTCTATAATTCCCCGGATCTGTTGCTAAGCCACCCTTGTGGAGGGGGATAACGGTCATGTTTTTCCATTCATCTGGGATAAATTCTGTATTCAAGCTGTGGTTAAACAGGGTGCCTAAGGGGGTTGCTAATTCCTGTTTTAGTTTGTTTAGAATGCAGCCTGGGATGCCATCAGGACACATACAGGCTCTGTTTTTTGCCTTAGACAGAGCTTTGATGACTTGTTCTTTAGTTATATAGGGCAGGGGAGCTGTTGAAGGTATGGTTTGTGATATGTTTGGAAGGGATAAAGGGGAGAAATTTTCACCAAACCTGTCCACAAGTAGGTTAGCAATTTCTGCAGGATCATTGTGTGATCATTTGTCACTAGTTCAGCATATGTCTGGGTCCTACCTTTTAGGCAACAGATGTAGCTGAAGAAACCCTTATGGTTATCCTTAGCTGTGTTTGCTAAATTTTTCTCGAGGTTGCTCTTAGAGGATTTTATAAGTTGTCTTATTTGTTTATTTAGGCTTAGGAGGGTACTTTTCCAGTAGTGGGACCTCCCTTTGGTATTCTTAGACAACAGCTTCTTACACTTGGTCTATAGTTTATTTATGAGTTTTGTGCCATAGTTTTGACTCTTCTTGGTTTGCTGACCTCATTTGGGGGGGGGGGGCTCACCTTTGTTGGCCCTTCTTTGTTTGTATCTACTGGTTTGTTCATAGTTAGATTCTGCTAACATAACAATCATATTTGTTTTCCTGAATTCAGTAATTATAAAGTACCATTGTACTGACTCCAACCTCTTACAAAAACTTTCAAGTAAAAAACAAAAAGAAGTTCCAGCAAGCCAAGGCGGTCAAAATGAAGCAGTTTTAATTCCACAGTAAGCGCTTTCAAACACAAGGTTCTTCATCAGACTGAATAAAAAAGCATCTTACAATTCAAGTTTTTATATAATTACACAGCCAATAAAAGCAAGGTGGCAATCATCTATGTAAATCTCTAGATTTCAAAACAGGCCTTAAAGAAACCCTGTCATTTAACCCTGGCTTCCTATCTGCACACAACTTACAAATCCAATATAATTCCCTTTCTTCGATGAAGTTAACAAAATCACCACCTCTTAGTCCCTTATATACAATTTCCACCACTTTAAATTTAAAGCAGTGTGAACAGCCCAGTTCAAGTACATGTTTGGCAAGAGCATTTGTTAAGTCTGCCCTTTTTATAGCATACATATGTTCACAAATACGTTCATAGAGCATTCTATTTGATTTACCTAAATAGAAACTTTCACATACTGTACGTGTTGCTAAGTAAGTTATATTTCTAGTTTTACAATGTGCATAAAGATTAAACACAAACTTCTGTCTAGAAATGGGATGTAGAAAAACATTAGATGTAGCAATAGAGGGACAGTGTCTACAGTTACCACAAGTTAAAGTACCAGCAGTCTGATGTCTAACAGGCATCTCTATTCATGTCAGCTTTGAGTCTCTATAGCATAGTCATTGTTTAAGGGATTTCTTATTTTTATAAGTAAAATTGGGTTTAACACCCACAATGTCTCTAATCCTATTATCCGTAGTTAGAATACCCAAGTTTGCATCCACTACATGTCTAAAGCTCCTAAAATCATTAGCATAAGGTAAAACCAGTGGCATAGTATAAGGTTTCTTAATAACAGATTGGCATCATTCTACTGCCCCACCAGAAAAATAGGGAAGGGCTGAGGTTGACCTCAAATTTTTTACATCATCCCTCATAGCATTAATTTCACTTGTACTATAGCCCCCTTCAAGCATAATTTGAAAGCGCTTACTGTGGAATTAAAACTGCTTCATTTTGACCACCTTGGCTTGCTGGAACTTTTTTGTTTTTTACTTGAAAGTTTGTTGTATTGGGAAATTCCTACAGTTTTCCTGTTGGAGGTATTTCTTTCTTTGGTATACTCTCTTACAAAAACTGTAATACTAAATCCTCCCTCCTTTATAAAATTTCACACATGTAGCTGTGACATGCATTAGCCGGGTCTATATTAGAACACCGGAGACGCATGCTTTTGAATGCATCTTGGTCGAATATAATAGGCTGAAAATGCAAAATAATGAAGAAGCTGTTAAGCGAATTCTTTCCCTGGAAAGAATTTGCTTGGCCGCTTCGGTACTTTGCCATTTTCGGCACTTTAGTGGGGTCTCGGAGTTGGTATATGTAAGTAGGGAGGTGGGGGGGTGCCCCCCCACATCGGGAGTGTGGGGGGTTAAGCCCCCCACTTAATGTAATATTTGAAATTGTTTTTTATTTATTTATTTATTTTTTTGTTGGAAAAGCAATTTTTTTTCCCTTGGAAAACAATCGCTGTTCTGACACTTTGATCGTGTAAGCTTTCGCTTACATAGGGTCGATTAATCACCGTTCACTTTTTTAAGCATTTGGTGATCTAATATAGACCCGCATTAGCCTTAAGTTTATAAGTGGTTACTAGACAGGCAGTCTGGGACATCACTGAGGAGCCTAGTTCAACGTCTCAATTGAGGTTGAACAGTCTCTGATGGGAAATAGTTCCACTCATCTTATAAAATGATTAGTTATAAGTGGAGGAGACCCTGGAGAGATGGAGATATGCTCTAGAGAGAAGAGGAATGAAGGTCAGCAGGACTAAGACAGAATATATGTGTGTAAATGAGAGGGAGGATAGAGGAATGGTGAGGATGCAGGGAGTAGAGGTGGCGAAGGTGGACGAGTTTAAATACTTGGGATCAACAGTTCAGAGTAATGGTGAGTGTGGAAGAGAGGTGAAGAAGAGAGTACAGCCAGGATGGAGTGGGTGGAGAAGATTGTCAGGAATGATTTGTGACAGACGAGTACCAGTAAGAGTGAAAGGGAAGGTCTACAAGAGGGTAGTGAGACCAGCTATGTTATATGGTTTAAAGACAGTGGCATTGACAAAAACACAGGTGTCGGAGCTAGACATGGCAGAGTTAAAGATGTTAAGATTTGCACTGGGTGTGATGAGGGTGGACAGGATTAGGAATAAGTATGTTAGAGGGTCAGCCCAGGTTGGAAGGTTTGGAGACAAAGCCAGAGAGGCAAGATTACATTGGTTTGGATATGTGCTGAGGAGTAATGCAGAGTATATTTGGGAAAAGATGCTAAGGATGAAGCTGCCAGGTAACAGGAAAAGAGGAAGGCCTAAGATAAGATTTATGGATGTGGTGAGAGAGGACATGCAGGTGGTTGTTGTGAAAGAGCAAGATGCAGAGGACAGGAAGAAATGGAAACAGATGATCCGCTGTGGCGACCCCTAATGGGAGAAGCCAAAAGAAAAAGTTACAAATAGCAGTAGTATCGCCAGGATTCTTTTCTTGATGGGGCATAGTAGGGGTACAGTAACTACCTGATGGGGCACATATGATGTGTGAAAAAAAAACTATGCACCCTACCAATAAACCATAGAATACATAGATTTATAGGTTATCGGCCCTTGGGTCTATACAGGCCTAGCCATAACAATTACCTGGCTATTTCTTCCCACACTGTTTACTTCCCTGGACCCCTGTTCCCTTAGATCCTTAACTGTTAAGCATGTCCCCATGACAAGCTTTCGCATGTATGGTTTGACAGTGTCAATCACTGCCAACTGACTAATGCCATACTGCAAGAAAAAGTTCCACATAAAACCTCAGAGAGCAAAACAAACACTAACTAGTGTAATGAAAGACTGTACTCGATACCCACTAAATCCTCATGCTTGAATATACATCCATATCCCCAACAGAAGAGGGAGGAAAAAAAAAAAAAAAAAAAAACTTTTACTTCACTTCTTTACCAGAAGTTCTATTTAATTTATGTTTGCTTGTTTTCTAGGTTACAGCACTGACCTCACTGGACATATTCACACTCAGTTCATGAGCGGTGTCTGGTTAAGTGGCTTGCTCAAGGTCACAGTTAGGCAACAGAGGGTGAAGGAATCAAACTGTGCACCACTAGGTAAAGCCAACTATTTCTACAGATAAGTCAGGGCAAAGCTTTAAGCAAGAAAATATTAAACACTTGATTTTTACTACATGGTAAACAACATAGTTATCTATCAGGCATTTGCAGCTTCAGAAAGAGAGAGAGAAGCGAGCGGTGTGTGTGTGTGTGTGTGTGTGTGTGTGTGTGTGTGTGTGTGTGTGTGTGTGTGTGTGTGTGTGTGTGTGTGTGTGTGTGGGGCACTGATCTACGATGTTGCATGCGCAAATCTCTGATGACCTCCCCCCACCCCAGTTCTATTTCTTTCCTGTTTACAGTAATTCCAAGACTTTTTGGAAAAAATAACTCTGGTTGTACTTCCTGAAGTCTCCCTGTGTATCCTATTTTCAAAACCATACACCCTTCCAGTAACATTCCTCCGAACTTTCAATCCCTTTCCTTAAATGTCAGTTAGGACTACACAAATTTCCCTATCTGCATTTTGGTTTTGGACCCAAAAGTTATCACTGTACATCTGTAATATTTTTAAATATTAACACACACCATGTTTGACAAAAAACAACATTTCTGAACATAGCACAAAGGATGTGGTCAAAAAGTCTGAACACATGAGCACAGATTAGAGCTCGAATTCCAGTTTCTACTGATAAGGTAGTACTCGAGTTGCTGTAACTAATACATCACCACATGAAGGAATGTGGCTACTAAAGAAAAACAAGAAGAGGACGAGGAATGGTTATACCTACATTAGTATATGACCAAGGAAGACGTGACAAAACCAAATAAATCTGGTTGTACTTGGACCTGCTCAGGATTATTGATTGCTTACTTTCTTGGATGGTGTTTGGTGTCAAGATACTTCAGAGAAAATTACTACAAGGCTTAAGTAAAATGAAAGCTATTTGGAAATAGACTTCAGGAATTATATTTTCTTCAAGAGAAAAAGGGCTCCAAATGCAGAAGTGTTTTTCCAAAAAAGTGTGAGGAAATTTGGGGGTGGGGGGATTCAGGAATCATAGATTCTCATGTATTTCTTCCTCCCTAGACCTCAGGACCCTCTCAACCCACGTTAGAATGGCTGGTACAAAAAGAATCAAAAACAAAGTACGCTACCGAAAAAGAAAGTGGCAGAGAAGCACAGAATCGAAGTTAAAAAAAAATTATATACACACACACACACACACACACACACACACACACACACACACACACACACACACACACACACACACACACAAACACACACACACATTTACTCATCCATGTTTCACAGAAAAATGAAAGACCACAAAGCAGTGAATTCCGCAATCATACCAATCCAGGCAATGTTCACATCCCAGAAAAAATACATTTGTCATGGTTTGGATGAAGGGTTGATATCCTACAATGTGACAAGCCGAGAGTGCAGCCACCAATACAACAGAGGCAGGGAAAATGTCATGCACAAAGACATTTGTGTCTCAGTAGAAAGAGCAAAATATTACTAGCCTAAATTCAAGAACAAAAAGTCAGATTTCTTTGCTCTATGCTGCAATGTAAGGAAAATATTTTTAAATAAATACAGCACATTTTGCCAACATTCAAGATGCCTCTCAAAAGTGGCACTTTTCACTAGAGAGTTTGCTTGGTTAGTAAATAAATACAAATAATTGTAAATAAATAAAATATTCATGCATATTGTTTTCCATTAAAAGTGAATGCAAACTTGTCCTTGAAATTCTCGTTGGTTCATAGTTACTTACCAAGCTATTGATCTGTGAGGATCTTAAGACGCTTAGCCTTGCCTTCCCATGGTAATTGCAACTCCTCATATTTTGCAATATGAATATCCAAAGACCTTCTGAACAAGTAAATGTTGAGTTAATTAAATATTTCCCTTATCCATGGTGCTAAACTGGGGATGAATTTGCAGTTTCCCATTCATTCATCAAAATTACATATTGAGTAATATAAATAGTCTTGTTTTTGTGGAGTGGAAGATAGTTCCATACAAGTGGTATTCTCTGGTATGCATACCTAACTCTCTAGCATGTTTTCTTAACTTTGCAAAAAAAGATTAAGGTCTCTTCAGTGGGTGTTTGCAATGCCACTGGATCCTCGAATGTGTAATAGGTCTGGCAGGACATGGTCTGTTGAGGCTATATACACAAGAGAGATGTTGCCTCTCAATAGCTTGTATAATAATGAGAAGAGAGACCAAGCTTTGGGTCGGTTTGCATTGTTTTATGATTTAGGTCCTTGATTTTTTTTTTTTTAGTGAGAAGGCTTCATGGTCATTCCAGCAGTGACAAGTGTTTGGACAGCTACACAGTGAAAGGGACATTATACTCAATGCTTGGCCTAATATGTGCTGAGTATAGTGGAACAATTATGCCCCTGGTCTGTGCAATGAAAAAGGATTTCCATACAATAGTAGATATACAGTAATAAAAGCACAGTTCATTGTTGACGTAGGTTTCCAGATATCTGATTGTGAAATCAATTTTCAGGAGGGTGTTGTCAATGTGATAGTTACAAGAGAAGTCATGCTTACTGAAGGATATGATTAGATATTTCTTGGCCTTTAATTTTAGTCAATGGTTTTGGCACCATATTTGTTTGGGACATGACTTTTTATCGGATCTTGGTGTCCCCTGGAGAGTTTATGATGGCATCAAGTTTGCAGTCACCTGCAAACTTGGTCAGCCACAAAACCTTAACCTTAGCTTTGACCTCTGAGAATTAAATGCCAAGAAAAACTGGCCCAAGGGCTCTTTGCAAGCCCTATACTTGTGCTGAACATATTTGTGTCATTGTAATTTTGAACAAGCCTGCTTAATTTATTTCACGGAGCATGACACAGGCCTAGTTGAAACCTAGGCCACTGAAAAGTTACATTGACAATTTTCCTGCAATTTCTCTAATTTCTATTTCATTTTCTGCACAAGGTTCACATTTACTTTATAATTATGGTAACAACAGATCTGTCAGTATATTCTGGTGAATATAATGAAGGATGGTAGCATAATTTTACATTATCTGGTAAAGTAAGCCATAATAAGTCAGTTTCAAGCAGTTTAGTTGTTCTTGGCTATGAGTTAGGGTTCTTGATTATCTGAAATCTAAGTTAAAAATGAACATAAGATATCTTTTCAGTGGCAAAGAGAAGTGATCTATAGGCTGGAGAAAAGGTGAAGATGTTTCTGTCCACTTTGGTGAGACAGAGATCAATATCTTTTCCAATATGGCTGGGTTTTCCTACTGCAGATGTTTTATCTGGAAAGGATTTTGGTGTAAGTATATGAGAAGTTTGGGTGGCTTGGCTTTTAAAGCATCTGAAGTTCTGCAACAAAGTGATTAAGCTGCTGGTTTTATAATATAAGGACTCTGAGTTTAAGACTTGCTCTAGTGGTGCATCCCATTGTGGTCTGACTTCTACAATGTACATAGTCAGAGGAGTTTCAACAAAATCTGGACAAATGAATTGGTAAAGGCAAATTCACCCCTGGTGTAGCATCCTTGACCCTCCTTGATATGGAAACATGTAAGTGTTCTGCTCATATCTGGATTATTTGTACTTAAAATATAAGGGCTAAAAACTTCATGGGAATGTTATGTCTAGGTTTCTAAATATACTCATGGGTCAATAGCCAAGTAAGTACCTGTGAACCATGAATATGTTCAAACCAGCTGGAGACCATTGTGAAGTGATTGCTGAAGTGGCCGAATTACATTCTCATAAAAATACAGAAGCAGATATTAATCTTCTCACTAGTAATTACTTTTAAAAAGGTTGTGACCTTATATGCTTTGGTAATTTTTGGTTCCATCTACTATGGCTAGGATTCAAAGAGATTCCCTCACCCATTCTGACTGGCCAATGTCACTTGGTGAATTAGACAGATGCAGAGAATCTCAAATTCAGTGTCATGGCAAAGTCACACAGAGAAGCACGTCATTAGTGTCACATTACCATGTCTCTGAATTGAATACTGCACTGTCAGACTGGACAGTGTTGGAGTTCTCCCTACCAGCACATGCATTGCAGTAGCACAAACATCCCACACATGATTACCTGCATATTCAAACCCCCTTGTGCATGCAAACTCACACACACAAACTCGGACATTCCAGACAATTCACACAAGCACACACACAAGCCACACACAAGCCCACAAACCACACACCACACACAAGCCCACACACCACACACACAAGCCCACACACCACACACCACACACACACACACAAGCCCACACACCACACACACAAGACCACAGACACAAGCCCACACACCACACAAACAAGCCCACACACACATACACACATACTCACCCACATACAACACAACACACACATAAGCAAGCACACACACACACACACACACACACACACACACACACACACACACACACACACACACACACACACACACACACACACACACACACACACACACACACACACACACACACACACACACACACACACCTCCAATGTACTTAACCTGTACTGTAAATGGTGAATGCCATGAAAAGATGGTATTCACTTTTCCTCCTACAGTAAAAATGAACTCAGCAGAGCAATGAGTAAAAAGTAAAAATGATAAAGAGAATCTTTAGTCCATTGACTTCAAGATGAAGCACCTTCCATTCGTGAACAACAAGGCGAGGTTCCTAACCTGGATGGGCTTTTTTTGGATTACTAAAACAAATTATTAGAATACAAAAAGATACAGCAGGAGAACTTTTAATTCAGGGAATGTCTTAAATTACAGCACATTCCGAAGGACCTCCGTATGTGGAAGTTTCCGAATGGGATTGTTCCACATTCATGTTATCACCAGGAGCTCTTGGCCTTATTCGATCGACATGGCTGCGAGCTACTAGAATTGATGTGTAAACACAATAATACAGTGTTGGGGCAACTACAGGAGGAGATTTATATTCTGGATGAGAGGATCCGTCATGGGGACATGTGGGAACAATGTAAGTTTGCTTATGATCACTTGTTTCAACAGGTGGAAGGGATTGTTTCTGTGATAGCTAGTCAGAAAAGTAAAAAATTGGAGAGGGACAGACGTGCTTACGAGGGTGGATATGCTTACCCCCCTCCCGAACCCATGCAGGGTAGACGTCATCAGGGTACGATACAACAAAACAATGCTGAGACCACTGTAGCTACCAATCCTGGAGATGAGGCCCCTTTGGACCATCTGGGGCCGAGGTGATCTGAGAGGTTGAAGAACCGAGCACGTCAGCAGTGGAATCCGTACCTGCAGGGTGAGAATTGGAGACAGTACGGGCAGAAGTTTGGCCAGTTTACAAGGAACAGGAGATGAGTACAGAAACTATTATCAAACCTAGTATTGTTTTGAACTCTAAAAAAGATTTCAAAGTATTTAACTTTACTGATTATGTTTTTTCTACTCAGCATGCTGATGTGGTTTGTAAAGGTTTCAATTTTGTCATCAGTGGTAAAAGTGATATCAGTCAACTTATTTGTGATCTTAAAATGTACACACGCAGACTAAATTTGAAATTTATGCATAGAAATGACAATGATGCCTTTAATGTCAATAACCATTGTTTGAAAATGCCCAGTACTTACAATCCAGACCTGCATTATGCTATTAAAACTTTTGAAAAAATGTGTGAGACTGATTTTTGACATTTTTTGGGGAACCATGTGTTTGAGGCCAATTTGTCAATGCTTGAAATTGATTGTTTAAACGAATTGAGAAATGAGAATTTACGGATTATACAACCAGATAAGGGGGGGGGGGTTGGTTATCATGTCTAAAGCCGACTATGTGCAAAAAATGTTTGAAATCCTGTATGGTGATACGTAAACTGAAGCTTCTTTAAATGAAGTTAACATTGCATACAGTAGGATAGACAGTGATCTTTTGGATTTGTTAATGCAGGACCAAATTGACCCCGATGAGTACAACTATATGACCACTGATATTCCAAAAATTCCAGGGATTTTGGGTATCCCTAAAATCCATAAGGATTTGGGTAACCCACCCCTTAGGCCAATAGTTGATTCATCCTGGTCCAAAACCAGTTATATTGTTAAATATTTGGATTACAAATTGAAGGATAGAGTTATGGCCATCTCTCATTTGTGCAAGGATTCGTGGCAATTTCTGGACAAGTGTAAAAAAGTTGATGTAATCAACCAGAAGGTCATTTTCATTACTATAGATGTTAAAGATCTGTACAGTTGCATCCCTCAGGATATAGGCCTCGAATGGTTTTCTGAATTTTTGTTTGAAGAGTTTGGGTTACCTCAGCCTGTTAATAATATGTGTACACAACTCATGCAGGTAGTACTCAGGGATAATTACATCTTTTGAGGGACATTACTTCAAGCAATTGGAGGGGGTGGCTATGGGTTCCCCATGTGGTCCACTTTTTGCCAACGTAGTCATGGCCTGGTGGGAGAGAACCTATTTGTTTTCTTCTCCCTTGTTTAGTAATGTAGTTTTGTATTTGAGATACCTGGATGACTTGTTTATTGCTTGGAAAGGTTCAGAGGAAGATATTGTGGAATTTATGAACTATATTAATGGAAGTTCCACATTTTTGAAGTTTACATACAATGTAGGGATTGATGGGATCTCTTATTTGGATGTCAATTTGATTAAAACAAGGGGCGGTTTGCAATCCAAGATTTACAGAAAGCCAACGTATTCGAATAGTATGTTACATTTTGACAGTAGTCATCCTGCACATGTTAAGCAAGGTATAATTAAGGGTCAGTTAGTTAGGGCAGCCTGGATGGTGTCCAACTATAAGGACTTTATTGAAGAATGTGATTTCATGTGTCGGATATTTTTGGATAGGGGTACCCCAAGTATTTGGTCAGTAACATTAGAAAGGAGGTAATTGACAAACATATCAGTGGCCATTTTAAGCCTATTTTGAACAATTCAAATGACAATATGGGGTATTTAGCTGTCGATGTTAATACAACAAAAGTTGGTGATTGTGGGACTATGGTAGATTTGGTCCATGTGAATATGGAGGGTACGAATAACTTTGCATCTTGTCCCTTGGTAACAACATTTTCTAATGATAGCTGTGTTATACAGGCTATAATTAATAAGAATTGGACAATTTTGAATAGTGACCCGGTGTTGGGTACCTGTTTCGGTACACACCCTGAATTTGTATACAGACGAGGTAGGAATATCAAAAATTTATTAGAACAAGTCAGGGGTGGTAAAGTACAGGGCAAAATGGCAACTTGTGGTGCATGTAGCCAGTGTAGGAATATTTTAGTGACATCTAAGGTTAAAATTGTGAACAGATTTATTTGTATTAAGGGTAGGTTTAATTGTCATATGCAAGGTGTCATTTATGCTGCCCTCTGTTCTCACTGTCCCAGTTTTTATATCGGGAAAACTCAAAGTAAATTGAGTCAGCGTGTTTACGAACATCTTTATGATGTTCGTAGGTGTGATGAAAAAAATGCTTTATACAGACACATTAAAACTTTTCCTGACCATCTATTTAAATTTGTGGTGCTGCAACAGGTTAGGAGGGGTGAGCGTGGGGAACCTTGGAAATTATGGTTGGAGGATAGGGAGACTTGGTGGCAAGTCTTCCTTAATGCCCACGTTCCCCCAGGGTTGAATGATACTATTTCTATCAGTAGTGAATTGAAGCTTAGAGTACTGGATAGTTAAAAAAACTTTTTATTGAAAAAAGTGTGTGTGTATTGAGCACAATTATATATTTAACATATTTTCATTCAGTCAGTATATAAATACTGGTTTGTTTTAATTTTAATTTTTTATTTTTATTTTTCATTTTTTATGTTTAGATATTGATGTGTATTGCTTGTAGTATTGATTAGTTTAATTCAATTAGATTGATGTCAATTGAGTAAGTAATGGTTGGGGGTGGGGGTGTTATAAAAGCTGAACTGTTATATTATTGAATTGTCTGATGAAGTTTGGTCTATGTGCCTGACAAAAGCGCTTACTTTTTGTATCAAAATACTGAGTGTTTTATATTTATTTCAGTAAATTTGTTTCTGCTCAACGAGTGGTTCCTTTTTTATTATTTTTTATTTGTTATCTAGTTGGTGGTTTTGTTCAGCAGAGCAATTCTCTGAGTCATTCGGAGTTAATTGGATCCATGCCCATTTCTGTGGGAGAGCACATGGTTAATTATAATTAGTCACTTCCCAGACTGCCCAGCAATGCCAGTGTCCATGCTACAGGCTGCACATGGGGAAAGCCATAGTGAGAGACTAGTCCACGAATCAGAAAGGCTTACTGCAATGTAGAAACTTTCTGCATTAAATTGTCTACATCACAGTGAGCATTTCTGAATCCTGGTGTATGTCCTTTGCTTTTAAAGAATTTTAGAATAAAAAATTGTACTGCTAAATATATTGACTGGGGAACAACCATTCAGAAATTTATTATATTAATTTTTCATCAAAAAAGGCAAAGGTAATTACTAGGTTTCTTGTATAATCTGTCTAAGATGGACTACTTCAGTGAATGCCTAATATAGATGTATTGTACTACTTTTCATTTGTTTAGAGGCCCTGAAGATGAATTATGTTAACATCATTCTGCAATGTTTTTAAGAAATCTCAGAGTGAACATATCTGGACACTGCAACACATCTGCTTTGTTATCTGTGTGACTAAAGTTCAAGCCCTCCAATTTGTTCCAGGATAGTTGATCAATGCTCAGGATGTTGAATCTGAAAGACTACTGGCACCTTGTCATGAAAAGAGCCAGAAGATGAATCTTTTACTTTCCCAGCTTTCTTCCTCTTCACTTAGATCATGCAATCTCAAAGTTGTTATATAGCTGGATACATCAATCGATCAGGGGGCTTGCATCTGGGGGCTTGCCTCCATGTCAGGGGGATAATGGGTAGCTTGCTCCCCTGCAAAAAAAAATTGATTGTGTTTTTTTACTTTGGGAGTGTTATTTTTGAGTAGCAGCCTCCCATGATTTTTAGATGATTTGGGTTTGAATAGTCACGTGTTGAATAAACAAGACTCAGTTTATGGTGGGCCCAATTAAAACAAGATGCAACAGGTAATTAAAGGACTATTATGGGTTGAAAAAGAAAAAAAACATTAAAGGATCATTATGGGTTGAAAAAGAAAAATATGTATATTTTTAACATGTCACAAAGTCTTTCATAATGTAAACCTGCCACCAACACAATAAGTACTTATTACTAATTTTATTTTGTTTCTAATCCTGAATGCCCTGATGGGGGCAGACATGCTAACATAATTTTATCTTCTTGAAAATCTACTTCTTACCAACAATGTACTGTGAGGGCACAGCTGATGAAATTACAATGCCCTGACTTCATACCTCTCACCCATACCAAATTCCTCAGTATTTACCGGTTTTGAAGGCAAAATAATTTGGTGCCACGAATTCCTGAGTGGCCCCTTTAATTCCTGATTTGATTTATTTATTTATTTTTTTTTTTTGTATTACAACTTTAAATGACATCACCACATATCACCTACAGGGCATGCCGCTTGCGTGTGTGATGACATCAGCTACAGCCCATTCTTATCGGTCAGAGATTTGGTTTGAACTGTTTGGAGGGAAAATGTGCACACTCGCTTTGGAGAATCCACCCACATGGGCTCAGCCTCCAGGAGGCAAGAAAAGAAGAACTGTATTTGTAAAAGTCTGTTCAAATTCCTCTAGCTCTGTGTGTGATATTTTGCTAGGCCACTTGCTCCATTCTGAGTCGTGTGTATTAAGTTCGTTTGAACTAACTGTGCTCACTGCTGCTGCAGATCCTGTGTGTGATATTTTGTTGGGCTGCTCCATAATTCAGAACAAACTGTATATTTATTTATCCTTTCCTGCTGCAAGGTGTGTGTGAACAAACTGCTGTGTGTGCTGTGTGATATTTTGCTGGGCCACTTGCAAACTGTGTGCCTCTCTCGTTATCCTTCAAAGGTAAGTGTACTTGTAAAAGATCTATGGCTAGAGTGCAAAATTTCATCCCCAACCTCTCAGTTGTTTATATTGACTCTATACTATACAACTACCCATAGATGGATATGCACACCAGCGCTTGATAATAAGGAAAATAAATGGTGCTGAGTCTAATGCTCAGATGAAAAATTCTGTTTGTGCACTGTATAATGCAAATAATCTTCTCTAGAAGCTGCACAGGACTGAACACAAAGCAAAGGGTTACAGGGTTAGTGATTGTAAAGAAATTTGATGATAGGTTTTATTACTTTAAAGGTGTTTTCAGTACACATAGGCATCAAGAAGTGTGGAAAAAAGTGGCTTCTTCATAATTTTTGCTTGCCTTTCTAAGTAATTCAGTAGTTAATTCTAATGAGAAATAACTTTAGTGTGTGTGTGTGCATGTGTGCGTGTGTGCGTGTGTGTGTGTGTGTGTGTGTGTGTGTGTGTGTGTGTGTGTGTGTGTGTGTGTGTCTCTATACTTTGACAACTATATACACTGCAAAACCTTTCACATAACAGCAAACCTTAGTTCTAAGGTCTATGTCGTGTTTAGGTATAAGTAAGGTGACAGATGGAAGTTGTAATGTGAGCAACCACGAAGTAGTAATGCGAGCAACCACTGTGCTTGTTGTGTATGTTTTCAAGTTTTAACTACATTTCCTAATTGTGTCACCATTCTTTGTCAATACTTTGTGGAACAACTGCAAAACTGAATTAAATTATTTTCATGCCTTCGGGTTCTGACTTTTTGTGACATCGCTTAGATCAAATCCATCTGACTTTGTTACAGTTGAAAGTGCACATTTAGATATTAATACATTGTGTCTGTGTTTGCATGGTAACATTGATTGAATCAAATCCCAATAACTTTGCTACAGTTGAAAGAACAATATTAGATGTTAATATGGTGTTCACATGTGTGTGCGTGCACACTACTGACAGTGAGAGGGAGAGAGATGAAGTAGGGAACAACCTTCTGTAGTTCTTGGAGCATATTTCTAAGGTTAAAAGTCACCCTCACGGCTACTGCCAGTCCTTTTTATGTTCCTCTGC
>NC_056730.1:182478528-182481028 GCF_019279795.1 Protopterus annectens | reverse complement strand
CCTGTCAGCCAGTATGTTGGCAATGTGTGTAGGTTCAGTAATTTTCACATCATTTTGAACTAATTCTGAGCATATCTGGGAGTTTCCTCCTAGGTTTCTAACATAGCTAAAGAAGGCCTTATGATTCTCTTTAGAGTCCTTGGCGATTTTTCTCTCAAAATTTGCCTTGGATGATTTTATGAGAGCTCTTAGTTTTTTACTTATAATGATCAAAGGTGTCTTACCTTTCAAGGATTTTGCTCTATCTTGTAGTAGCTTCCTCCTTTTGTTGTAGAGCTTGTTTATGGCTGGGGTCCACCAGACTGGACGCTTGCCTTTGGTACAGAGAGTCTTAGTTTTGTTTGGGATTGCCTGATCCATGCAGTCCTGTAGGTGCTGGTAGAAGGCATTTGTAAGTGATTCAGCGGTTTGAGTAATGTTTACCACTGGCTCAGGGGCCTTAAAGGAGACCACACTAGTTTTTAGAAGTGTGAAATCGGCTTTTGAGAAGTTTTCACTGTGGTCTTTTTGTTTCAGGTGGGGCGGGATGAGGACCTCCAGCGAGATTAGTTTATGATCTGATCTCACCAGTGAGGGGTATACTTCCGGTGTTGAACATTTTGATCCCATGTTCGTGATGATGAGATCAAGTATGTTTTCTCCTCTTGTGGGATGGTGACTAGTTGTTCCATGGCATTTGAGTTTATGAACTCCAGGAATCTTTGGGTTAGAGTGTTCGGGCTTGAGTAGTGTTCCCAGTCTATATTAGGGTAGTTAAAGTCACCTAGTATGATGGTGTTTGGAGATACATTTATCCCTCCAATGTTTTCAGGAAGGCCATGTGAGGTTCCTGAGTTTGAGAGGGTGGCCTGTAACATGCTACAAATTGCAGAGCAGTCTTGCCTATGGTTAATTGCACCTGGATGGTCTCCGATGCATCATGCGTTGCCACCAACCTTGAGGTGTGGGTGTCCTTTATGAATATGGACACCCCTCCTTTCTTGGTGTTGTCCGGATTTTGGGGCCGAACGCATGATATGAGGTGAAACCTGTTAGTGCTGGGGTGCTCTCAGGAGCCTTGAACCAGGTTTCTGTCACAGCACAGACATCGATGTTCTCCATATTGAGAAGGGCCTCGAGTGCGTGCATCTTGAGATTGAGACTTCTGGCATTGAGCAGCATTACCCTTAGTTTTTTCCTTTTGGTGTTCTAAGGTGGTAGGTTTAGAATTTGAGCCTTGCCTAAAAAGGCACTATGGGGTGGCAAGAGCCTTTGCCAATATCCGAAGCCCAGGGTGACAGGTGCAAGCCGCCTCATGAAGCAGCGTGGCTTGTCCAGCATGTCATCCCAGGCAGACAGACATTGATCCCTTTGAATGACACCAGAATTTAAGCCAATTATTAAAGCTGATCATCTTATCACTGTATTGTGGCATCATTCTAGGTGAAGGTAGGATACTGCTCAAGGTCAGGGTCATACCTGCCTGGGCTACATAATCAGAGAGCTCCTCGATGTCCCTTTTCATGTAGTCCAAGGAGGTACGCCTCAGGTCGTTGACACCAGCGTGGACAATGACTGAGTCGCACTTGTACCTGCTGTTGAGAGACCTGAGTGCTTGCGTTATGTGGCGGATTCTAGCGCCTGACAGGCAGCTTACTGTGACCTTCTCTTTACTCAGTCTGGTGAGCGGGACGTCAGTGTGTCTGACTATGGAATCACCAATGACAAGTGTGTCTGGCATTTTGTTTGGCCTTAAGGGCTGTGACTGTTTGACACTCTGACTGTGTGGTCTATGTGTTGCATGTGTTGGGTAGTGAGGTGGTAGTTGTTTGGGTGTCTGCTTTGGTGGCCTCTGCTGTTTTGGTAAATTTTTGATCAGAGCCTCAGTATGTCTTTGTGTGAGTATGTGTATGATTTGAAGTTGTGATGGTACCATGTGTGACTGGGTATGTATTGTGTGTGGTTACCTTCTCCTCCTGTCTGGTCTTGCCAGTCCTATGTTGAGAGAGCTCAGCCACCAGTTTGGCCGTATAGTTGCATCTCTCGCATGTATTTGTGTTTTGTGGGAGAAGGAGAGGATTGTCTGTGTACATGAGGCAGTTGTAACATTGCCTCAATATTCCCAGGTTCACCAGTTGAGCTGGAGAGGACACTAGCAACTGATCCCTCGACATACTAGAAGTAGTAGATAAAGAGACTTTCAAAGGACTCCGGGGAAGTGGGTTTTAGGCTGGTGGGGTACTATCTATAATAAGAGTGCTTTATCAAGGTGCAAGTACTGTAGGAGTAAGTGCTAGGCTTTACAGATAGAGAATAGTCTACTTGGGAATCAAGTAGAGATGAACTTTTCAGTTATAGGATATGCTGGTTAGATCAGCAGTACAGCTCGAGGAAGGTAGTTTTAAGGGAAAATTGGAAGAGTGGAATTTAGATGGCCCAAATAGTTTAACCTTGTTTAACCGCTGCTCTTGTGTGCAACAGTGGTAACTCGCTAAATCAAGGCTACACACGCTTAAGCGTG
>NC_056730.1:182426028-182468528 GCF_019279795.1 Protopterus annectens | reverse complement strand
ACTTTACATCAGATCAAGATTTCAGTGCTCAGATTGATTTGTATTTGTATCTCATATGTAAAAGTTCTCCTCAGGTCTGATCTTGAGCTCCATAAGGGCAAGCAAAGGCAGAGTAGGCAAGTCATCCTGGAGTTGTTTCCAAAAATCCACAAAAAAAAAAACAAGCATGTATGGGAGAGAACTGGTCAGCTGATGCTTAGGCCAACACTAACTGAACTGGAAAGATATCCACTAGCAAAAATAGGGGGTCTGTATGCCCTTTAAAGTTCCTTATAGGTGCAGCGGTAGAGTTGTTGCCTCACAGCAAGACGTTTTGTTCGATTCTTGGCTGGAGTGCAGGGAGTGCCTTGTGTGGAGTCTGCATGTCCTCCCCGCGGTTGGATGGGCATTCGAAAGACATGCGTAAATGGACGTGCCTTCGTTGAAGGTTGAATGTCGAGCTGGCACCTCGGCATTCGTGAAAATCTACTGCCAATCATTAGCAGACCGGAGTTCCGCTGTGGCGACCCCTAACCCGAAAGACAACATTAACTACTATACTTTCTTCAGCTTTATATTAGGCAAAAACAGAGAGATTATGCCAGGGAAGTAAATGCTGTGAGAAAAAAATAGCCAGGGAATTGTTATGGCTATGCTTATATAGGCCCTTGGGCCGATAAGAGACCACCCAACCCCTTCAGGGGATTCAACCACTGAAATATTAAAGTCAAGTCTGCACTACACATTTTGATACAAAGCAAAGCAGTGACCGCCATTTACAGAAATGAGGCTAAACAAGGGATCAGTTCTGAGTGAGGTACAAGCTACAGATTGGGAAAATGTTAACTACAACAGAAGCCCAGGAGACATGTCACTTTAGATTTAGTAAAACAGACTGATCAAAAACCGGTGTCAAGACAGACACAAAGCCCTAACTATGCCCCACATGACCAGAATGTAGTGATCTACACACAAGACAGCCATAAAGTGCCCCCCCCCAGTCCCTAAATTTCAGTGGCCCAGGTTGTAAAACTGACAGTCTTTGGGTCCTGACAAAGGATGTGGAGCACTGTAGGACAACTGTCAGGGTGAAATAAGGGAGCAAAAGCATGCAGAAAAGAAAAAATGCATTTTATATATTATAAAATATTTTTTATAAGAATTACTTCACAAATCCTTTTATAATGATGCAAGGACAGAAGCAGCCATGCAACCACAAAAGATGAAAGCTGGTACTAAGTGAACAAGCTGTTAAATTATAGAAATCTGAAGTTGCACCCATACCCACATCTTGGAATAAAGAAAAACTGCATTAAAAGCTATGACTTTCCAGCTTAATATTCACAGCAGAATTTTAATATTTACAGTTCAAAAAGTCAGGTGCAAGGCTGTGCCCAAGATCCAGCATGCCAGTCGTATTATTTACAGGATTACCAAGATACACTGCTACTCTGAAGAGAAAATTTAGAAGCCGAGTAACCCAAGTCAGTGTACACAATTTGCAATTGCTCTAACCAACTGAACACTTCCTATGACAGATTCATTGCACTGACCTCTTTGCACACACTATTCTCCTTATTAAGTTTTCTAATATGGCAGTGGTTACCTATACTGTGTGCAGATGCCATGAGCAATACAGAAAGGGAAACCCGCTTCTGGAAGACTTCACATTCAAAGTCTGCTTTATGTTTTAGTGTCAGTAATACTTTGGGAGACTTCATGTACTTGGAATACCATTGCTGCTTGCTCCCACCTGCAAAGTAGACAACGGTCCTCTAAATGCCACACAGTGGAGTATCTGAAAACTTCAGACTTGAATGTGGAGTGCAAGCTGCACTACCACTTTTTGAACTCAAGGCGATGCCCATTCTGGTAACACCAGAAGCCTTGACTTCTCAGGTTTGAGCAACGATAATAGAATCTTGTCAGCTCCTGTGATTCTGCAAGCTACAGCATTCAATTACTGCAGTTCTTAGAAGAAATCAGGAAAATGTTCTGATTGAAAAGCTTGCCATGCCCTCAAAGCTCCCTGATGTACCAAATAGTTCTCATGCTTCCTCTACTCAGAACACTAGCGTGTCAAATGCCAAAAATAGCACAAGCTGATAGCTGCTATAAGACAAAATGCAGCCAGGGCTTCAAAAGCATACCCATCAAGCCTTGGCTGACAACTGATGCATCATTTATCCAAATCCAGCTTCATTCGCTATCTTATCAGTCAGCATTGCTGTCAAGGCTTCCCCTTCCACCGCATTCTCCACTTTTACCACGGCTCCCTTTCCAAAGGCCAAAAAGAAATCCAACCCACAAGCCCCCCACTCGAGATGCTCTGCAACCCTAAACTGTGCTTAAACACATTCTTGCTGATTAACACTACAAAAGGATCCATGTTGTATAACTACCAAGAATATACTTGGCATACTCCATACAAATACAAGAGTGGTAGAGTACACAACCACCCCAGAACCCATATTGTCATAGCACTTCCAATAAGGTCTGTACTTGCAGTCCTATGCCATGCCTTCTCCATAACCATAAAACATGTACACAGTTTTGGCAATCCCCAGGACACTCAATATCTGCACAATGGCAAGCTGCACTATTCCACTTCCAGTATGGAATCCATTCCCAGTGAAGATGAAGCCTCCTTGTTATTCCAAGGACATAAGGTATCATGAGAAAAACTAAATAAAAACTGACCTAGGCAGGAAACTGAAATCAAATATGCACATCCAGGACATTCCCCCTGGACAGCAGCTACAGTGGTAAACACTGTACCACTATCTGTGCAATCTTATCTTAAAAGATACAACCATTGGCATTTAGAATTGATACACAACAGTTTAGGTTTTCATGCTACAGGCGCTAAAGCTACTTACTGTCTGATGAACTGCACAGCATCTTCGTACTTCATTCCACATTCAATCAGTGCAAGTGCAACGAGAACAGGAGCCCTGTTATAAAGGACAGGTAGTTATGTTAAGTGGTCAAACACTTCAGCTGGTATGATTAAACAACTGTCGCTTCACTTAAAACTTCTTACACTAGAACATTACCATAGTAAGGCACATTCCATTAAACCTGGCAGCCTAGAAATATCAATATACCATTCTAGAATCCCCACAAAAAGTGTAGACATTTGACAGCACAAACAATATTTGTCAGTGTAGGAAGAAATGCTTGACAGATCACTTTCATGGGGGATGGCCTATATCTACCTCACTAAGGTTTGACATTGCACTTACTGATTGGAATTGCTTAAGACACTACAAGGGTGTACAATGTTCCTGCTAACTACCACATCAATAACACCAAGCATGAACTAAGTGGTGAGAGACATGGGCACAGGTCGATAGCAACCTTACCTTTGATCATGTCTCCAGTGTTGAGGACATTCCATATTGCTCATGTCATAAGGGCATTACATCCGGGGGGGGGGGGGGGGGTTATAACCTCTCTGCACTCTTCCCTCATCAGGCCAATAACAGTAAATCCCTTTTGGTCTGTAACTTTCCAAGCACATGCAGCAATTGGGGAGACTACAAAGGTTCCTTTCCTCACAAGGAAAATAAAGGTGTTCAGCATCTGCCCTATGTAGATCATCACTTCATTCTATTTCATGCAGATTACTCGAGGCAATCCCTGCCTTGCATATAAGGCAATCGTTGAGCCTGCTTTATTGGAAATGCTACATGGGTTACTCACTCTAAAGACCTTAACCTGGTACTTTAAGGTAACAGAACTTACTTGAGGGACAGATTGTCTCCTAGGTGTTACCACACCTTTGGAATGGCCTTCCACTTCATGTCAAAAGCACCCCATTGACCCTCTTCAAACTCAAGTCTGAATAACTGTACAGGCAAGTATAAATTCACCCAGGGGTTCCACCGGTGTCCCTCTTGGACAGGGGCCTGACTAGGGCATCAACCTGGAGGCCAGATACACAAAACACACCCCTCCCTCCTGCCCCCAGCCAGCCACTCAGGGCCCACTTGTGCCTGCTACAGCATTCAGGTTTCATCAGAAAAGCAATGGCAGCTTTTAAACAGCAGCTGGTTGGCTGATGGCACCCTAACACTTGGTGACCAAGGCAGCCCCCCACCATTAGCTACGCCAAGGCTTCATAGTAAACAAAACTAATGCACATTTCTACCTAACCAGCTCCTCAAACTTTCTTATAAATCCATCCAACTTTTCCCCCTATATTTCAGTTTTTAGTGAATCTTCCTCCTTTACATGCACAGACTTGCAATTTTTAAAATATTGCACATTACACACTTTGAATCACTCACTCACCCCCTGTGGATGGGCATTACCTCCAGATATACAACTGTTAAATGCAACATGTAGATCAAAGACTTTTCCACTCTACAATAAAGATTCTAGAACATGCACCTCAAAGCATATAAATCTTGTGCCTACCGTCCAAGTCCTGCAACACAGTGCACAGCAATACAACAGCCTGGCTCTTCACGGAATTTAGTTTTCAACAAGTTTAACCAATCCTCAACGATCTGGTTGGATGGTGGGGCACCATCATCAAAAGGCCAGTCCTAAAGTAAACAAAGTACAGTCAAAAAGGGATAACAGATGGGCCTCAAAACCAGACTGCTGTCTATGCAAGTTTTTCTTCCTTGTGTAACCTCTGCCACGCATACCACACAAGTTTCAGCAAAACAAAATTTAACTGCTACTGTTGACAATGCAGCACACGGTTTAAAGGAATCGTTCTACACTTTAAGCATGTACATTTCACCATCTAAATGAGAACCTTACAAAGCACATCTTACTTAGATTCAGATAGTGATTTGATAATGGGTTGTGTGATTTTGTTTCACAGTCCAGGCTTTCACCTTCCTGGTGTTATTTTATAGGATTAAAGGATCATTTACTGTGCTCCTACCTCTCTCTCACCTTACACTTCACTGGGCAGTCAACATTAGCCCATACCTTTCATTACTTTGCTGCATTTGATGTGTCAGTAGCCATCACTGACAGCATTTTCATGCCAGTTTTCAAATTACTAGTTCAGTATCCAAGTGTGGACAAATCTGATCGCTTTGATAAGGCATTACTTGAGCAGTCTTATATTACACTAACATTGCAGTCAAGAGTTAGTCCCCCTACCCACAACTCACTTGGTTCACCCACTGGTAGCATTTTATATTAAAGGCAAACAAAAGACCGGTAAAAAAAAAAAAAAAAAAAATAATAATTGGCAGGATTCATTTGTGGCATTCTAAAGGTTCGATTAAATGGAAAGAATGTGGCACAAGTGTTCCATCAACACAAACTGAAAGCTTTGTTTTTGGTTCAGATTTAGAACATTAGCTCAAGACTAAAATTGTTTCTGTGGTGTGACTAACAGTTCAGATATCTAAATGTTTTAAGAAACCCTGATTTTAATAGCTCTGTAGTTGAATAACCCAATTATTCTGCCCCTTACTGCCTTCACAATGTAACAGATGATAGGACAAAACAGAAGAGTTCATGCATAAACAAATGCAATTAAAAATTTGTATGCCAGTTCCTGTTCCCCATACTATATAATCTCATTTTCCTTCAGTTATGAAAGGAATTCACAGCAAAGTGGAAAAATCTGCCAAAAAAAGTCAAAAGGAAAGTAACTGTTGGTTGGTGTGCACACAAGCTTGCAGATCATCACTACATTGTGCTAGTTAGTTTGCTTGCTTGATGGGCTTCAGCGATAGTTCTCATCTCTTCTCCCCTGAAACAGGGACAAGTCTAGAAATAATTAAGGTTAAGCACACTGTATGAAGATGAAAAGCTCAGTCATGCACTGAAGCCCATCTCCAAGAAAAACAGGAACACCAGCAAAACATTCCTGGATAGATCACCCACCACAATATGTACAATTCATACAGTGGGTCGATTCACCCAATTTCAAACTTTAGTGAATTGGGGAGAAATAAATGCATGCATGCACAAAAAGGACATGCAAACTCAACACAAGGTACTCTAGCCAGAAAATGTAGGCAGTCAAGACTAAAGGGCAACATCAACTTCTGCCCCACGATACACATTTGTTCATACCTTAATTAGTGAATGTAGTCAAACGTGTAATGCATGCAAGACAGAAATCTCGCAGCTCACAAGGTGTGGTAAGGAACCGTAAAAAGTATCTTGGTGCTTCATAAAATCTGGGTAATTTCCCACTCCCATCTTGCTCAGCTCATCGGGAGGGAAAGGGAATTTTATGATACATGGACATTGTGATTAACAAAGCAAATGCCACAAGGTGGCAAACAGGCAAGATGGGCACTTGTTAATGTGAAAAAGAATACAGGCAGACCTTGTGACCGTGGTATACACTGGTCCTTTTGACCTCCACCAGTCAGCATGACAGTTTCACTGGTAAACAATGGCTAAACGCAACTGAGTAGGGCGAAAACCTACCCGATTAGTAAACAATACGTTACTGCTACACCTGAAAGGCAAGTTATGAGTCACCTCACCTGCTTACAAAGCCCCTTAATCTAGTCAGAAAAATTTTTGGCTTAAAGTTATGATAAACTGCTACTTGATACATAATTTTAGCCTGCAAATTTGCTTGCGTTATAATAATTGCCAAGCATCTAACTGCACTGTAACAGCATTTCTACTGTATGAAACATGTGCCCTATACCATCACAAGAAACAAGCCTGCCTAATCAAGGTACTTACCAAGACCTGAATGCCTTCCTTTTCAACCAAGGTTGTGTCATATGTGGCTTCACATACTCTTACAATTGTAGTAACCCCATACTTTTTCAGTTCCTAAAACACACACACAAAAAAAAAAAAAGAGTACCAAGTTAAACAGATTTAAAACTGCACAAATGGCAAGAGGAAACAAACACTAGCAAAGTTAGCAAAATAATCTTCACACTAGCCTTGCACACAACCCATCAAATTTCAAAAGATGCAACTTCCTGGTGGTGGGATTTCAGGGTGAATGCTTAGAACTGCAATATCACTTTGTCAAAGCTGAAAGTTGCTGCACTGGTTTTCTGGAGCAAACGAAAAAAGTGCCCTAGCCAAATTCTCCCTGATCAGTTCTAATACCATCTGAAAATAGTTAAAAGAAAAAAAAAAAAAAAAAAAGAGACTACCCCTGTCAAATATTACACATTAAACCTCTGGGAAAGTGAATAGACATTCCAATTGGACAGAAGTGGTGTGTGGAGGCTAGCATGGCAGTAAAGACAGTAGCCGGGTTTACAGGAAATTGAACAACGTTCAGTAGCAACCATTCACAGTTTTAAGTACAGGAAATCAAAACTGGGCATAACTGTATCCTAGCACCCTACACAGACTGCAGAAGCAGACATGACACGTGACTGATATGCCACATGAATGTGATGCAATATGCACAAGGCATGACTGATATGCAAACCTGCCAATGTACATCACATATCCATACATAAAGTGAACATTCGTGCTCTGTGAACACAGGCCACTTTATACTTGGCCCTTGCTGAAGCAAAGTTCTGTTCTGCTAATGAAGTAGCTTCAAGCACACCTACAGTCTCGTCACAGAGTATCACATTAATGCTCATATAATACACAAACACAATGAAGGAACACACCTCTACTTCATTTTATTAACCTGTGATAAAAATTCTTAAAAATCAGACTAACATTTTCTGAAAGTGCAACATGTGTGTATCAGTTTCTCACCTCATGGTTCTGGTACAGAGTACCTGCTGAATACTCATGAACCAGTTGAGGACATCGCCATGAATATACATTAATCACGGTGGGTGGATTTGGGAGGGCCTGGCTGCTGCACATCTGTAAGGGGTACTAAGATATCATGCCCAAATTCTACAAGCATTTCTAGCAACTTGGAAATCAAATGGAATCTGAATAAAGAAACTGCTCTAGTTATTTAATTTCAAAGAGGTTGATGGAAGACAGTCCACATACCAGTGCACTACCCTTTGAGAACTGTTCAATAAGTTAGCTCACCAAGAACAGTGAGGGAGGACCAATGTGCATGAAGTGACTGAAAGTGACTTTTCACTTGTCCAATTGCAGCACAGCTAGGCCATCAGCAATCAAAAACTGAAGCATAACTGTAGTAAATAGCAATCTCCTATGATTTCACACCTGACTGACATCAGATAAACCAATCATGGAGAGACATGCTGCAGGCCCCCCTGAGCACCCCAACAATACTGAATGATGACATGACACTTCCCTGCATTTGTTACCATCATGTGGCTTAAACTGTGGAAAAGAAAGGTCTTCTGGTAGATAAAATAGCAACCCAAGCCATCCAAACCTTTGCAGCCACAGACAGCTTTACTCAGGTGTGCACCCAAGGCAAAACGTTCCCATTTTTACCAGCTGAATCTACTGTGAGGCCAACAAAGCAACTAAAATCTTAATTTGCTGTGGTGGTCTGCTCTCAGAAACCAAACAAACAGTCCGAGTCTGCACAATTGGGATAAGACACCTAGAGCCAGTGTATCAGAAGACAAAGCATGCAAATTGTCCTCTTACCTCAATAAATTTGTTCAAGGTTGCATTGGTGGGGTTGTGCGTGATGAGGAATCTCATGTTCTTGTATGTGATCTCCACAGGAGCAGGGCGGTTCATTCGAGCCATAGTCAAAGTTTACAACAGACAAAATACTATAAAAACGGAAAGAAAAATCCTTTTACAATAAAATGCAAAAAAGGCTGACAGGGAAAAAAATGTTACTTCACTATTCTCCACTTAGAACTCAGTGCTTACAAATAAAGTTGGGAAGAAATGGAGTAAAAAAAAACTTCCAAAGAAGCAGCAATCCTCCTCAATCTGCCAACGCAGAGGCCAAAAGGCAGTGCACGTATGTTTACCCCATCCAGCTTTTGATGCCTTGGAAGGTAGCTTCTATTACCACTGCTGAAAAGATTTATCCTGTCTGCGATCAGGTGTACACACTGCTCTTAAGGGGGTTTCCTTGTGGAGTAAAAATGAATTTCTACGGTTCACTTGTCTGCATAGAGCGCATGCTGTGCCTGGCAGTAGTCTCCACTGCCCTTCAGAAACTCCATAAATGTGTGACCAATAACACCACAGAATTGCTGCAAGAGAGAGAAAAAGTTAACATTCAAATAGACTTCTTTAGCAAAGTTTTAACAAAAGTAATTACAGCCACATGACAGGACTAACAATGTTTTAAATCCTAGCTGACAATCATACAAGTCTTGGGCAAAAAAGCTTTGCATGACAGCATTCAGGAACTATTCTGAAACGCAAGGAAAAACATTCTGAAGGCATGCTCAAACATGAAGCCAACTAAATTATCCAAACAAAATTTGTACACACTAGGCACTCCAGTGAACATGTAATGGTGACCCCCCCACCAATCTCATACTAGTGTGACAAAAAGCTTACTTCCATGGGTGGGAAAGTTCAGTTTCACCACACAAATACATTGGTAGTAATGGAATGCCAGTAAAAGCACATGAACATTCAAGTGTCTTTTACTGATCTCTGCTGAATGAACAAAAATTGCTCCATATTGAGTATTATCTCTTCATAGGCAAATACTAAGCAAGCTGCCCGTGGGCCATTTTGATGCCCAGTTTCCCTTTCAATGGTTGAGGCTCAAACCCTGTACCTTAGGACTCCACCTAATCATTACAGCAGCTGCATTATATTTCATCCGGCTACAGTGTTTCAAGACTTGTGGGTAAAGCCTAATGCACACTTCTTTACAGCACGAGGGCTGGTGGCTCTACATATTTGTTACTGGTGTGACACCCTGACCCCACAAGCAAAAATGGGAAAACGTGTTGTTGGGAAGCACAACCTCGACAGCAGTACCAATATACACACACTTTTGGGGAAAAAAAGTGAGCTAGAACAAACAGAAATGGGATGACAAATACCAAGTGTTACGTACTACGGTTTTATGGCACAAATTGATTAAAGACAAATTCAGATAACTCAATCTCCACCCCCAGACTTAGGAGACTTAAACACCGATGTGTCCAGATGCAAGCAATTTAAGTTTCCTATCTCAGGGATTAAACTTACTCCTCCTCCACCCAGTACTACATCTGCTATTAACACAATTTTCAGCCCATTCAATCCCTTTGATACCCTGCTTGTTCTCAGTTTTGCTGGGGCTAATAGCTCACCAATCTTTAGTTCTCTGTGCCACAAGCTGCCTTATGGGCCCATGATACAGGATTAGCTTTCCTTCCACCTTCCTTGGCCTGTTTTGCGGTCAAATTCCCATAACTAGGCGGAGGTCCCAGTCACAGCTAAACACAATTTATCCAGTGGGCTTGCCCGTTTTTTTTTTTTTTTTTGGGGGGGGGGGGGTGTCCAGGAGCTTTGAGGTCTAACAGCTCTGAATATTCTTCCTCACAGACCCTGTCTACACACTACTCCACTCGAGTAAAGTTGCCAGTAAAAGTTGAAACACTTCAGCATACCTATTGTATGGGCCAAGGGTCACAGCCAATTCACCTGCTCAGAAATACATGTCTCAATCCACATATCTACCAGCCTAGAAGTATCCATGTCACTAGACATGTTAACACCTTCCAGCCAGTGGTCATACTGAAAATGAATTTGGGGAATACAAATCCATAAATGGTACAATCCACAAATTCATTTAATGGCTACCGCAAAACTGAAGTTATGACTGATAAGAAAAGAATACTACATGATATTGTGCACGAAACACAACCCCACTAATTTGATACTGCATACTGAAAGCATACAGAACTCCTTATTACAGCTATGACAGTCATTTTTCACTTAGGTCAAAATAAAATTGTCTCGTATTCAGTAATTTCCTACAACACATCAGTACCGATCATTCTAGTTTAACCTTACTAAGTGTCATGACAAATTTCAAATGGCTGTGGACTAGATTAATTGGACTTCTAGCCTTTGTCACCATACAACCCTTGGGATGACTCCTATTAAAAAAAAAAATAAATTGTTATATAACGCCTCTGCGGTTATGAAACTTTCTCCAACAAACAGGAAATGTAAACAGCCAACACTGATTCAGACAAGCATGCTCAGGATCTGAAATATTACAACCAGTCATGGCTGACATTTGCCAAAGTTTTGGCACACTGTCACGCCTAATGACAGAAGAGCTTTCAAACTGAATTCTCCAATAAATTTCTTGCCCAGCTGATGAGCCAAATTCAAAGCAACTTCCATGTGGGTGCCCATATTAACAAGAGTGTTGTGTGATGCAAGGCCCATCATTAGGCTACCATATAGTCTGCTCTGCTTACTTAAAGTAACTTTTCAAACTGCCTAGTAGCATTCCCCATACAGGATATATGTACTCTATTTTACTTGCTATTTACTGTGGGGTAATAGAATGCTATGGTGGCAATTGAATAGACTAATAAATGCAGTATGCATTTCTGTGCAGTTGAGATTTTCATGCATGCAGGGAGTTACACTGTGTACAAGCACACAATGAGCCACGTTAGTGTGCTGGCTATTACACTAGTATCATGACCACTGCCCACAAAAACATCTAGACAACTTCCAGCCACTCACTGTAGCTCAAAAACTTTAGGTGTTTTTGTTTAGAACCTCTGGGTTAGATTGTATGATTCAAAGGGGAAATAAAAAACATACCGATTCTGTAGGATGCCAAAATGAGTCGTTTTTGAAGGTCATGGCCAAATCAAGCGTTGCATGACCATAATCTACAGCATCTGTAATCCCTTTGAAGTCTATAGATATATCTTCAAGTTTGTCTAGGACAGCTTTATAGATTAGGCTTGCATGACACCATGGCTTGGTATTTTGGTCACCCTTAGAGAAGCATCACCACTACAGGGATAGTTTCAAGGTCATTTAAGTGCACCACTCAGGGATACAACTAGTTAGTAAGCTTAGATTGAACAATTTCAGTGTGCAACCTGTACCAGGTCCTGTGAATGAAGTATTTCTGGTCTTGCTAGCACTTTGGTTAAATATTTATAAACTGGAGAGGAGGGGGGGGGGGTAAGTGGTGCAAATTCAGAGCTTTGGACAAGTCTTGGTGTAGGGTTACCACCTGTCCCACTTTGCGAGGGACAGCCCCTCTTTGGGCAGTTGTGCCCTGACAAAAAAATAGTAAAAAATGGCAAATGTCCTGAGATTGTACGACAATTATTTCCTATATTTATTTATTTCAGGATAGGTGCGGTTACATCATCTTTTACTACATCTCTAAGGACCCCTCTGTCAAAACTTATTAACAACTATCACAAGGATCAAGAATGGTGATGAGTCTGCATACAGGTGGGAGGTTGAGCAGCTGGCCCTTTGGTGTAGTCAAAATAATCTGGAACTGAACACTTAAAACTGGGGAAATAAGAGTGAACTTTAGAAGTGGTACAATATCATCCCTCCTCTTTATATTTAATACTGCCGGGTCAGTTGTGGAATCCCTCAAGTTTTATTTGAATCTATAATCTACTGGGACTCTAGTATAAGATCAATGTAGGGTCCATCATAAGAAAAGCAAAGCAGCAAATGTACAGTGGATATCAAAAGTGTACACACTCCTTTTAAAATGCCGTACTTTTGTGATAAGACCACAATAAATCATTTCAAAACTTTTCCCACCTTTAATGTAACCTATACAATTCAAATCGAAAAACAAATCTCTTAGGAGGAAAAATAAAAAAGCACAAGCTGGATTGCACAAGTGTGCACACCCTTAAACTAATACTTTGTTGAAACACCTTTTGATTTAATTACAGCATTCAGTCTTCTTGAGTAGGTGTCTAGTCCATCAGCAAGGCACATCTTGTCAATATTTGCCCACTCTTCCTTGCAAAAGTGCTCCAAATCTGTCAGACTGAGAGCATCTGTTGTGCACATCCCTCTTCAGGTCACCCCGCAGATTTTTCTATTGGAATTAGGTCTGGGCTCTGACTGGGCCATTCCAAGACAATTTCTTCTGGGGAAGCCATTCTTTTGTTGATTTGGATGTATGCTTGGGGTCATGGTCATGTTGAAAGGTGAAATTCATCTTCATCTAACAGATGCCTGAAGATTTTAGGCCAAAAGTTGCTGGTATTTGGAACTGTATACAATTCCCTCCACCTTGATTAAAGCCCCAGTTCCAGCTGAAGAAAAGCAACCCTAAATCAGGATACTGTTACCACCATGCTTCACTGTGGCGCTGGCATTCTTTTGATGATGTGAAGCGTTTTTGCACCAAACACCCCTTTTTGGAATTGTGGCCAAAAAGTTCAGACCATAACACATTATCCCACATGCGTTTGGGAGACTATGTATTGTTTCGCATATTTTGGCCAGTCCTTTATGTTTTTCTGTGTAAGAAAAAGCTTCAGTCTTGCAACCTTACCCCATAGCCCAGACATATGGAGACTTGACACATGTAGTACACAACCAGTACTTGCCAAAAATTCCTAGAGCTCCTTCAGCATTACTGAAGGTCTCTTGGCAGCCTCCCTGACCAGTTTTTGTCTTTTCAATTTTGGAGGAACATTCAGTTCTTTGCAAGGTCAATGTTGTCCCATATTTTTCTCCACTTTTTTGAAAACTGTGTTCCATGGTATATCCAATGTTGTGGGGTTTTTTTTGTACCCTTCTCCCGACTGATATGAGATTAAGTTCTCTGCAAACCATAGGTTGGTACTAGGCTATCGGCCCTAGGGCCTATACATGCCTAGCCATAACAATTCCCTGGATATTTCTTCCCACAATATTTATTTCCATGTTTTTTTTCTGTAGCAAGCAACCGAATGTCAGGAAAATCCTACTAGGACAGCTAGACTTTACTTTGGGTTTAAATCCGCAATTGACAACGTGTACCCAAGAAGACTGAATGCTGCAATTAAGTGCTTCAAAGTATTAGTTTAAGGGTGTGCACACTTGTGCAATCAGCTTATTGAATGCTATTTATTTATATTTTCCCCCCAACAGATTTGTTTTTCAATTGAATTGTACAGGTTATGGGTCACATTAAAGGTGGAAAAAGTTTTTAAGTTATTCATTATGGTCTCTTTCATATCACAAAAACCTGGCATTTGCGTACACTTGATATCCACTGTACTTTCTGCGACAGTTAAGTTCAACCTCCCACAGGAACGTCTGATTCAGTTCTAGACAGCAGTCACAGAGTATGTCTTCAGCTCAGTGTGGTTTGGATCTTAGTTGAATCATGACAAAAATGTTAGAACAAATAGTCAGGTCTGCCGAAAATCACTGGTGCTAGTGTACCCTCTTTACAGAGGCAGTGAAGATAATCACAGACCCTTCACATCCAGGTCACCATTTTTTGAATTACCATCAGACATGTGTTCTAGATTAATATGCACCAAAACAAGCAGATACAAGTACAGTCCCCCCCCCCCCCCACAGGCCATCAAGCTCATAAATGGCTAACTCAGCTTAGGCTGGGGTGTTTTTTTTCACCCAAAGCCTCAAGGATTTTGCAGTATTGTTTATATATTGTTAATGTTTCTTCTACAGTTTTTCAGTATTTCTTGCACAGAGTTGGTTGCACCTTGTATGTACATAGGTTTACTTCTTTGTCTTATTCTTAATGGTTGCATGCATGTTTGATGTGTCATTTATGTAATTAATGTATACTTTACCAATAGAAGTGTTTGATTACGGATAAACTGAGCAATAAATAGTACTGCTTTGATACACAGCTAAAGATTTATCATCAGACATCAGAAGCCAGTCTAAAAAGGCTGTGGACTCCTTTAGTAGTCAGGATAGTGCTCACTTTTGTTTAACTGTAGAGTTTATGGCAGAAAAAACAAGCCACATTGGACGCCTGATTTTTCAGAGGACTGTGTCAGGACTGCATGATCTATGCATTTTTCTAAATAGGGGTAGAATTTCCTAGTGAAGCCCGTGGCAGTATAGTCTCAAGCGAATTCTGATATTTCAGAGCAGGCCAGAGTCAACATGTAGTGAGATTTTCCATAAGGTGCTTTTGAGAAGTTTACGGGACTTAGAAGTTTTAGGTTCCTACTAGGCTATTTGCCCTAAGGCATTTATAAGCCTAGCCAGAGTGTGTTTGGCTTTCGCCACCCATTTTAAATTAATTTTGCTATGCCCTTTTTCGAGGTTAGTATACTGTGCCTCTGTCTAACAGTGACACAGAAGTGATACCCGGGGTAAACCTACTAGCTCGATGGGATTTGGATTTTCTGAGGCGCAGCATGTCCATTAATTCAGAGTTGGACATGGCTTTATACGTCAGGCACAGATCGCCTCTGAGCAGGCGGTATGCCACTGAGTAGAGCTGGAGTTTCTTTAACCGGGCAGCATATGGCGTCTGTTTGAGCCCTTTGATCCTCTTGGTGAGGTACTTTTGGGGTCTCTCCAGTTGCTGCATGTGTCTGGTAAGGTACATCCCAAAAGGGCATTGTACTCAATTATGGGCCTGGTGAAGGACCTCCCCTGATCTAGATGCGAATCCCTTCATGATTAGGTGGGCTATATAAAATGTTTTTCTAACCACTTTGGCCACGTGGTTGTCAAATGAGAGATTGCTATCAACTTGGGTCCCCAATTACTTCTTCCGCACTTAAATGGATTACCACCTATGTGGTAATTTGTGGGCACTTTGGAAGGGGATGACTATACACTTTTTGGCGTTTAGCTTGAGGCCATGGCTCTGGCACCAGTTGTCTGTTTCTATGAGGCCCTTATGGAGGATGCATGTCGGCTGGAGAGTCGATTATAGCGCCCAGTTTGCAGTCATATGCGAACATGGTCAGCCACAGTCCTTCCGTGTTGGCCTGTACCTCTGAGAAATATATACCAAACAGGAGAGGTCCCAGGACGGAGTCTTGTGGGATGCCACTTGTAACTGGTTTGGAGTCTGACATGGCTCCAACAATTCTAACCATGTTGGTTCTGTCCTTGAGCCAGTTTGCAACCCATCTAGTGACATAGGGGTTTATATTTAAGCTGGTGAGCTTATCTATAATGCTAGAGTGGGGTATTGTATCAAAGGCTTTTGCGAGGTCCAGGTAGGCCGTGTGGACCACCTTGGTAACTGTTTCAAAGAAATCAACCAGGTTTAAGAGTCAGTATCTGCCCTTAAAGCCGAACTAGGTAGGATCCAGTGTTTGTAGGTCCCCAATATCTTTTTTTATGAGGTCCATGATGATCCTTTCCATAGCTTTGCAGACCAAGCTAGTCAGGCTTATGGGGCGATAGTTTCCAGGATCCGTTGAGGCACCACCTTTGTTGCTGTATGCCACTCTTTGGGTACATATCCTGTAGTAAGGCTGAGATTGAACAGTAGTTTTGTTTGGGTTTAGCTCTTCTTGGAGTTAATGTAGGACGCAGCCCAGGACACCATCTGGTCCCATTGATGCTGTGTTTTTTGCTTTGGAGAGGACGGCTCTTATCTGAGTATCTGAGATGTCAGGGGGCAGCACTCTGCTGGGATAGATATTTGCCCTTTTGGTGAGGAGGGAGGGGAGAAGTTTGCACTGAACCTGTCAGCTAGGATGTTGGCAATGTCTGTGGGTTCGGTGTATTTTTTGTCATTTTGGACTAATTCTGAGCATATCTGGGAATTCCCATCCAGGTTCCTAACATAACTAAAGAAAGCCTTGTGATTATCCTTAGTGTCCTGTGCAATTTCTCTCGAAGCTGGCCTTAGATGATTTTGAGTGCCCGTAGTTTTTTGCTAACTCTGATCAGAGATGCCTTCCCTTTTTGGGATTTTGCTCTATCATGTAAGCAGCTTCCTCCTATTGTATAGTTTGTTTATGGCTGGGGTCCACCAGACAGGACGTCTGCCTTTGGAGGATTGGGTCTTGGTTTTATTTGGGATTGCATGATCCATGCATTCCTGAAGGTGTTCATAGAATGCATTTATAAAGGATTCTGCGGTCTGGGCTTTCCACAGGGGCTTTGAAGGATTCCACATCGGTTTTGAGGAGTGTGAAATTTGCTTTAGAGAAGTTTTTCACTGTGGTGTTCTGGGCAGGGGGTGGGGTCGGAATGTGAATATCCAGTGAGATTAGTTTATGGTCAGATCTTACCAGTGAGGGATACACTTCTGGTCTGGAGCATGGAGTCCACATGTTGGTGATGATCAGGTCCAGTATGTTTCCCCCTCTTCTGGGAGTGGTAAGTTGTTCCATAGCGTTTGAGTTTACAAATTCTAGGAACCTTTGAGCTAGGGTGTTGGAGCTAGAGTAATGCTCCCAGTCTATGTTTGGGTAGTTGAAGTCGCCCAATATAATGGTGTTTGGGGTAGCACAAAAGGTGCGCATTACCACTTTTCCAAGAATCAGGCCAAGAATATATGTTCTCTAGTCATTTTTGTTACCCACTGATCAGATGAGAGCTATATACATACATTATATATCTAGATATAGATACATACATACACACACACATATATACACACACACAGTCTAGGAATTTTTGAGCATATCCTACACTAACAGGGGAGAATTCATAACAGAGAAATACCATATTACCATCGGAGTACAAAGAATATGTTCTGTGAGACGTTATTAGCTGACCATTAACCCTAGAGGGTCAGTACAGCTTAAGCCCATACTATATCTGCCCACCAGTAACATGCTCCTTGATAAACACCGAGACTCACTATACCATTGGCAAGTGTGATAAGGTAGGAAAAGTGCAAACATGGCCCAAGTTTCAACATTTTCCAAATGCGGGGATGACCAAGCATTCGGCAGTTTGCTGGCAGACAATTGTAACCCAATTACAGGCAAGTTAGTTACATGGACTGGACTACTTAAAAATGACAATGGGTGGCAATATGCCTTGAAACAGGCTCAAGCCTATGTTGACACACACAGGACATGCCTTTGAAATTGCATCAGCTATTAACCAATCATCTTTCAGGCATTATTGGCGGAGAAGCACTTAACTCAAGAACATTCTACCCACATTCATAAACATCCTTCAGGCTTCAAGTCACGTTGTTCAGTCCTGCGCATGGCTATATTTGGCAACAGCTGAGTCTCCTACCAAGTTTAAAAAGGAGAACAAAGAGGTTCATTGGACACTTACTGCATTCCATACAATCATGAGTATGGAAACAGTTAAATAGTTCAAGGAGAAAAGATGTGCTTCTTGGCAACAGCCAATACAAAAAGACCATTATGACTATAATATCACTGTGTAAAACTAGTTGTAACTGGCAGGCAAGTGCTACAGATACCCAAAAGTGAAAATACATCAATGCAGACTGATTACACACCAAGGCAGGTACAGTCAAAATGGCTCAAAGGACTTGACACATCAACCACCAGACAGAAAATTCACTTAAAAAAACAGCATCATGCCAGTTATAGATTACAATAAGCACCAATCCTCTGACAGCAAGCAAAGAATGCTAAACAGACTGTGCTCCCTCCATAATGTTAATTATGCCAAGGAACACAAATATGCATGAACTTGAGCTGGGGTTACCAGACTTACAATTGCAAATCTCTCCTGGAAAAGGGGCCAGCAACAGTCTTCCACCTTTACAAAAGTGTAGTGGAATGTTAAGGTAGACAGCACCCCCCAACACTATGCACTCCCACTGTTATAAACATACTAACTTTCCTTATTCTTCCTGATTGTCAACTATGCCTGTGTAACAAAGCCACAGACAGGGGGGCATGTGGTGCCATCTAACTCCAAAGAGTCTTTCAAGTGTCCCCCCTTGGGGCTTGCACAGTAACTACCCACTCATGATTTAGTAGATACCACTATACTACTGAAGAATGCCAATTCATTCTCATCCAAAACATAGTAGATACCACTATACTACTGAAGAATGCCAATTCATTCTCATCCAAAACAAAGTATGCATATCATGCTACTAGAAATATTAGCCTTGCATTGCCATGTTAGTTTTTTGACCCCTGTGTTTGCCCATAAGTAAACCCAGAGATAAGAACAAGGATATGCTGGAACACTTACTTGTTGTCCGTCAGTGAGGGTCACTGGGCTAATTTGCTGTTTCATATTCATTCAAAATTACATTTTAACAGTAGCACAGCACCCATTACCTACATATCCCTACAGCACATTAGTTGGGGTCCTCTACTTGTTTGTTCAGGTGAGGTGCTTTAAACAAATGACATCACCATTGCTGATTCAAGCAAGCCTTCTGCTGGCATTAACGGAGACCTAAAATACGCCTCAGGTTTGTTCCTGTCACTACAACCATGTGTATCCAAAAAGCTGAGTCAAACCTAGTGTCACTGACAGCGACCTCGTACAAGACTTGTTCAGCCAAAGTCAACATAAGCACCAAGCCTGCAACCTACGCGCACTACAAACTGCAGGTTCAGCTCAAATTATTGGGGAATAGAGACAACAGCAAATGTACCCCATGAAGATTCTGCTCCATTCCACACACAGAACGCCGTTTGATGCATAGCATCAGCTGTACGAAGCGTGAAAAGTGCGTGGATGTGGTGGGTGAAGAGGAAAGGTACGTGGTGCACCACTCTGAATACAACAAAGAGGAACATCATACCAATGAACAAGCTAAGTCCGACATGGATTAGTTCGTGGGGAAAGGCAGTAAATATGATTTCACACCTACACGGTCACTGATCGGAGAACACCTTCCAGAAACATTAGGACAAAAGGAAAACGTACACTGCGATAACATGGCTATATGTTTCACACCTACGCGGCCACTGACCGAAGAACGCCTTTCAGAAACAGCAAGACAAAAGACAGACATACAAGTGCAACAACTACACTGCACAGTTCTGCGAACTTCCGGACCACACAACAGCTTCAAGATTGCTTATGTAAACCCCGCATAATTAAAAAAAAATCAGCAAACGCAAAATCATGACCAGTCCCCTAAATCACAAAAGTTAAGCTACATTTTGAAGCCCCCCCCATTTCGAAACACTGCATCACTTTAATCCAATCCATGGGAATAAGCCTGTGCACTGGAATTTTCTGAACAGCCACCCACCAAGTGTGCAACAAGCCTAGACTTGCCCACGATCCTATTCCAATAACAGGACCGGTGCACTTCAGTTCAAATAGTTGCTAGGATGGTTAATCTAGTAGGCGACAGAAAGTTGTATGTCGTTCTTACTCAGCTACAGCCGAGCCAACAATGTAATCCTCCCCACACACAAAAGGTCCGCAGGCATAGAGAGAGAACTGATTTACAATTTTGTAAATTTCACCTCTCAACGCATACAGTCCAAAGCCATTTCGATGCCACACAGCTGTACAGCTCTCTATCCATTAACCACGACACATGTTCCCAAAACTCAACAACCATTAAAAACCGGAAAAACAGTGCCGGTTCCTGCACCGGCAAAAGCGTAGCCATCTGAACACAAGAGACATTCTCAAGTGGGATTGCGGCTACCCAGAAAAATAAACCAGTGAAAGCCCCACAACAGGGAGAGAAAAAAACACCCACCCATTTCTGCTTAAGCAACCCACATCAACGAATAAGCAACCCAGCCCCATTAGGCAACCAGCACAGATGATCAGAATCTTAGTCTCACACAAGGTTGGGAGGCAAGTCACCTACAAATGAGGGCAAAACAACTAGCAGACCCTTCAAACACGTCCACGATAAGCAATCGTTGACCTAGGGAAAAAAGAAAGCCTCTACCTCGTTATTGGTCAGTTCTACCGTCTCATCAGTACTGTTACTGTCGCCGTCTGAAGTTAAAGATCCGTCGCCACAACCAGACATACTACTGAAATATCAACATGTAGTACATTTGTCAGCAGCAAAGATAACACTTGACACTGCGATCCACCAATAGTCTCACCCATCTTTTTTCACTCTACAAAGGCACAAAAAGCATTCTGAAAAACCGGCTCAAAGGCCACCACATAAAACATGGAGCCGTTTTCAAATCTACAGCAACAGCTCCCGCCCAAACAAGAATCAAAGTTATTTATTTTAACAAAAGAAAATAAGATATACGTTACTTACAGGAATATGCTTACTCATTGAAGATTGTAACTTAATCATAAAGCCGGTCCTTGGCAAGAAAAATGAAGGGTACAATATTGTACCATACAGTACGCTACTATGAGCGCGTCGCTATGCTGAGCTGGACAATGGAGCTCCCTCAACAGCAGTGAGTCATACGACGCAATACTACTCCCTGCGTCACGGTGGGTGGCCGCCCTTATATAAACGCCATTGACGTCATTAGCAGGCCCTGCAAATCGTTGGGGTGGGGGAAGGGAGGTCGACTCGTGACGCCGGTCCAGAGCAAACCGGTTTTTCTGATGGTTGGGCTTCTGCAGAATTTAACGATGGAGTAATTGGAGGGTCACCTACTTTTATTCTACAATTTCTCATCAAAGCCAAACTAATGTGGCATTAAACTGTCTACTCTTATGAAAAGGGAATGTGTTATTACAAAAGGGAGTTTTCTTAGGGTGAACGGATCAGCAGGGAGTTTTACACACATTGGAAACCCCCCAAACTCGACATTCCAAACAAACAGTATTTTATTTACAATGATTTTTAGCAAGTGTGTGCCATGTGGTTGACGTAGTCAGACTGCTGGTGTAAACATAATCCTTGCCAAAAAACCGGGGACTTCTGCAGAAAACTGCCGTCTTACAATCTTGCCTTAGAAATCTAAATAGGGAAAGGTGCGTTTCATTGTGTAGCAGGGGGAGAAGACCTACCGTGGGCGGAAAAGAGCATTTATCAGTGTTAAGTCTAGGTTCTCGTCAAACTGTTATGTGAAAGCCATTCACATGGGTTTTACAGTATAAATTTTCAGCTTCGTCTACAAGAAGCAAATGGGAATTGTATATTCATAGCTCTTTAAACACTCCCACTATTTAGTTATGAAATTGGTATAATAAAATTAAAATTAACAAGCACTTCTGGACACTATAAAGTCTATAATTTGTTTAAAATGGTTTGCCTACACTTGTCCCACAAAATCGTACATAGAAAGATCGGAGCAAAATGCAGGTTGATACCAGGGCGCATACCCTTCAAATGTTCAGATTTTTGCCTAATATTTTCAGTATTTTCCTCATAAAATGTGCGGTTTCCTTACAAATCATTAATGACTGGTAATTAAATAACGATAGACATTCGATTTTCAGGATTCATACCCTTCATAAAATGAACGCCTTGTTTTAGCAACTTTCTAAGTTCACAAGCGCAGTATTTAAAAAAAAATTATCCCCATTTTTGGGCCTTTGTCCCCCCCCCCCCCACTATTTTAGGCTTTCTCCAGATTTCATGTGGTAAGAGGTTGAGAGAATGCCTGCGATTATTGGTTGATTTAAGAACTTCTTAAATTACTTCAGCCTTTAGCCTGGTAGTTAACCGAAAATAGATGAAAAAAGGTCAATATCAACACCGAGGACCCAAAACAAGGCATAGATCTAAACTGTCCCTGATTTTGTTCCTCATAACATTTTTGATTTTTTTTTTTGGAAAATTACCGACCATTGCAGTCAGTCAATTATACAGCTTTAGTATCATGCTGGTTATTCTTCTGAAAATGTACGTTAATACAAAATATGTTTTTCTTAGATTAATATTTAAAATTTGTCCAGGGTTAGTTTTGCTTTGTTTTGATTCTCCAACAAAGACGATTTATGAAAACAAAGCTACTCCCATATCCACACTAATGTACCAGTAAGCCACCTCCAAGTTACCCCCCCCCCCCCGTCGCGCGCGTGTGTTTATATATATATATATATATATATATATATATATATATATATATATATATATATATATATATATATATATATATATAATGTGTGTGAGTAGTTCACATGGTGCGACGGGGAATAATAAAAAAAAAAAAACAACTCGGCAAACATTTACCATCCACTTAGGAACCAGTCCACGAAATACGTAAAAAAAAAAACTGCAGAAGCCTTTTAACGAAGTCTTAAAAATTCAAAGTTGTACAAATGGACACTACAACGAAAAACAAAAATACTTTCCCAGTAAAAACAGTGACGGTTTAGTGCTTTTTGCTCTTTCTGAAACTAAGAACATCTCCAGAACCGTTAAAATGAATGTTAATTAACCTTAAAGAATTTAAAAGGTTCAGTTAAATGATCGTTCAATATTTAAAGAAGCAGTACGTAAAAAATATAAACAAGCATGCTGTGTTAAACATAAATATAACTTTTTATTAATACAAGAAAAAAAAAACGATTACAAAGTTAAACATGTATGCATTGCATTGAATGGGTCGTTTTAAACCTTTAAATAGCCAATATTAACATTTCAAATGAATTAAATCGTTTTTTTTTAAAGTACCTTCATATTGACATGTATATCTTTAGAGAAGACCAAATAAGTAATTTGTAAATAAATCCCCATTAAAAACATTTGTAATATTAAAGCCCTCCAAATGCTTATCATGTATTTTATTTTATTATAAATCAGTTGCTCTGATTTTTTTTCAATTAGTGTAAAGGAGGAGAACTCAGACCAGGTGCAAAAGTTGCATTGACCTAAGCTGCTAAATGAGTTCTGTTTTTTTTTTTTTTTTTTCAAAAATAGTCTCCAAGGAACCCCCTATTTTATTATCTGGAACAATTTCAGCTATACCAAAAATAAACTTTTTGAAAGAAGGACAAGACAGTGTATGTTTGAATATTTCTCCTAGTGATAACATGATTGTGCTCATATATACATTTTATGAACTGTCTTCCGTATGTAAAACATTTTACATTCTATGCAGACAGCCATGACATCTGCTAGAAAAGATTTCTACAGTGGATATAAAAAATGTACACATCCCTGTTAAAATGCCAGGTTTTTGTGATATAAAAATGAGACCACAATAAATCATTTCAAAACTTTTCACACATTTAATGGGACCTATAACCTGTATAATTCAATTGAAAAACAAACAAATCTGTTAGGGGAAAAATATAAAAAATAAAAAAATGCACAATAAGCTGCTTGCATAAGTGTGCACACCCTTAAACTAATACTTTGTTGAAGCTCGTTGCTTTGCTAGGGATGGCTTGCACCTGTCACCCCTGGGCTTTCGAATACTGGCTAAGGGTCTTGCCACCCCCATAGTGCCTTTTTTAGGCAAGGCTCAAAAGACAAACCCACCTCCATAGACAATACAAGGAAAAAGAAACTAAGGGTATGCTGCTCAACGCCAGAAGTCTAAACCTCAAAATGCACGCACTCGAAACTCTCCTCAGTATGGAGAATATCGATATCTGTGCAGTAACAGAAATCTGGTTCAAGGCTCCCAAAAGCACCCCAGCACTACTAGGTTATACTTCATACCATGCTTTTCGGCCACAAAATGCGGACCGAACCACAAAAGGAGGGGGAGTATCCATATACATCAAGGATACCCACACTTCCAGGTTAGTAGCACTGCATGAAGCATCGGAGACCATCCATGTGCAACTAACAGTGGGCAAAACTGCCTTTCAGTTTGTAGCCTGCTACAGTCCTCCCTCCCAAACTCAGGAACCCCATTCGGCCTGCCTGAGAACACTGGAGAATATGAAAGTCTCTCCAAACACCATTATATTGGGTGACTTCAACTACCCAAACATTGACTGGGAAAACTACTCAAGCTCCAACACCCTCGCCCAACGGTTCCTAGAATTTATAAACACAAATGCTATGGAACAACTGGTCACCACCCCCACAAGAGGGGAAAACATATTGGACCTGGTCATCACCAACATTGGGACTCTATGTTCCACACCAGAGGTATACCCCTCGTTGGTAAGGTCAGACCACAGATTAATCTCACTGGACATCCATATCCCGTCCCCAACCCCAGCAAAGGTAACCACGGTGAAGAACTTCTCAAAAGCAAACTTCACACTTCTCAAAACTGAGATGGTATCCTTCAAAGCCCCCGAGCCAATGGAAAATACAGCTCAAACCGCAGAATCCTTTACAAACGCATTCTACGGACACCTACAGGAATGCATGGATCGTGCTATCCCAAATAAAACCAAGACTCACTCCTCCAAAGGCAGGAGACCTGTCTGGTGGACCCCGGCCATAAATAAGCTATACAACAAGAGGAGGAAGCTACTACATATTAGAGCAAAATCCCATAAAGAGAAGGCATCTCTGATCAGTACTAACAAGAAGCTACGATCCCTTATAAAATCATCTAAGGCCAACTTCGAAAGAAAAATTGCACAAGACACTAAAGACAATAACAAGGCCTTCTTTAGTTATGTCAGGAACCTGGGTGGCAACTCCCAGATATGTTCTGAGTTAGTGCAAAATGACAAAAAATACACTGAACCCACAGACATTGCCAACATCCTGGCAGACAGGTTCAGTGCAAATTTCTCCCCCCATCCCCCCCAAAAGAGCAAATGTCCATCCCAACAAAATGTAGCCTCCCTGACATCACAGATGAACAGGTGAGAGCTGCCCTCTGCAAAGCAAAAAACACAGCATCAATGGGACCGGACGGTGTCCTGGGCTGCGTCTTACACGAGCTTCAAGAAGAACTTAACCCTCACATAAAGTCACTGTTCAATCTCAGCTTTACTACAGGATATGTACCCAAGGAATGGTGTACAGCAACAGTGGTCCCGCTCCACAAAGGTGGTGCCACAACGGACCCTGGAAACAATCGCCCTATAAGCCTGACTAGCCTGGTCTGCAAAGCTATGGAGCTTATCATCATGGATCTCATAAACAAAGACATCGGGAACCTCCAGACACTGGATCCTACCCAGTTCGGCTTTGTTAAAGGCAGATCTTGCCTCTTGATCCTGGTCGACTTCTTTGAAACAGTAACCAGGGCCATAGACAAAGGGAAGGTAGTCCACACAGCCTACCTGGACCTCGCCAAAGCCTTCGACACAATACCCCACTCGGGCATCATAAATAAGCTCACAAGCTTAAATATCAATCCCTATGTCACAAGATGGGTTGCAAACTGGCTCAGGGATAGAACCCACATGGTCAGAATTGCAGGTGCCATGTCAGACTCTAAACTAGTCACAAGTGGCATCCCACAAGGCTTAATCCTGGGACCTCTCTTGTTCGGTATATATTTCTCTGAGGTACAGGCTAACACGGGAGGACTATGGCTGACCAAGTTCGCAGATGACTGCAAACTGGGTGCCATAATTGACTCTCCAGCTGACACAAGCATCCTCCAAAAGGGCCTCATAGAAATAGACAACTGGTGCCAGAGCCATGGCCTAAAGCTAAATGCCAAAAAATGCACAGTCATCCCCTTTGGGAAAAACAAAGTGCCCACAAATTACCACATAGGTGGTAATCCATTAAGTACGGAAGAAGTAATTAGGGATTTGGGGACCCAAGTAGATAGCAATCTCTCCTTTGACAATCACGTTGCCAAAGTGGTTAGAAAGACCTTCTATATAGCCCACCTTATCACAAAAGAATTCACATCGAGATCAAGAGAGGTCATTGTGCCTCTCTACTCATCACTCATCAGGCCCATAATTGAATACAATGCCCCATTTGGGATGAACCTTACCCGACACCTGCAGCAACTGGAAAGACCCCAAAAGTACCTCACACCAAGAAGATCAAGGGACTCAAACAGATGCCCTATGCAGTTCGGCTAAAGAAACTCCAGCTGTACTCAGTTGCTTACCTCCTACTCAGAGGCAATCTATGCCTGATGTATAAAGCCATGTCCAACCCAGAATTAATGGACATGCTCCACCTCAGGAAATCCAAATCCCTTAGAGCTACACGCTCCAGGGACTTAAACCTCAGCACAGGAATAAATAGGACATGCTGGAGGGACAGATTCATATCTCAGAGGCTCCCCTCACTCTGGAACAAAATCCCAGTCCAGGTTAGGCAGAGCCCCTTACTGACCCTCTTCAAGAGAAATCCTGATGAGTGGATGGGAGATCGTAAGTTTATCCCCCGGGATCCCTTCTGGGCCCCTGCTAGACAGAGGCAAAATAAACTAACCATAAAAGGGATATCTTCTGTGACCTACCACCCAAAGGCACAGTCTACTATTCTAAAAGGGTGATGAAAGCCAAACACACTCGGGCTAGGCTTATAAATGCCCTCGGGCAGATAGCCTAGTATCAACCTATGAACCTTTTGATTTAACTACAACATTCAGTCTTCTTGAGTAGGAGTCTATCAGCATGGCACATCTTGATTTGGCAATATTTGCCCACTCTTCATTGCAAAAGTGCTCCAAATCTGTCAGATTGCAAGGGCATCCTCTTGTGCATAGCCTCTTCAGGTCAGCCCACATATTTTCCACTGGATAAAGGTCTGGGCCATTCCAAAACTTTAATTTTCTTCTGGTGAAGCCATTCTTTTGTTGATTTGGATAGGATGCAGCAGTGGCGCAGCGGTAGCATTGTTGCCTCACAGCAAGAGGTTCTCCGGTTCAGTTCTCGGCTGGGGTGCCTTTTGTGTGGAGTCTGCATGTCCTCCCTGCGTTCATGTGGGTTTCCTCTGGGTGCTCCAGTTTCCTCCCACGTTACAAAGACATGCAGCTGGAGCATTTCTCCCCGGGCCTACGCTGAAAATTGGCTCGTTCCAAGTCAGACCTTCCCGGTTAACAAATGTTAAATAAATGGGATGCATGCTTGGGGTCATTGTCGTGTTGAAAAGTGAAATCCATCTTCACTTTTCTAGCAGACGCCTGAAAGTTTTGGGCCAAAAGTGACTGGTATTTGGAACTGTTCATAATTCCCTCCACCTTGACTAAAGCCCCAGTTCCAGCTGAAGAAAAGCAACCTCCAAGCATGATACTGCCACCGCCATGCTTCACTGTGGGGGTGGTGTTCTTTTGGTGATGCAAAGTGTTGTTTTTGCGACAAACGTACCTTTTTGGAATTATGGCCAGAAAGTTCAACCTTGGTCTCATCAGACCATAACACTTTTTCCCACATGCTTTTGGGAGACTTGCTGCATTGTTTTGCAAATTTTAGTCAGGCTTGGATGTTTTTCTGTGTAAGAAAAGGCTTCTGTCTTGCAAATCTGGGAGATCGTTGTCACATGTAGTACACAACCAGTACATGTCAGAAATTCCTGCAGCTCCTTCAGTGTTGCTGTAGGTCTCTTGGCAGCCTCCCTGACTAGTTTTTGTCTCTTTTCATCAATTTTGGAGTGACGTCCAGTTCTTTGCAACATCACTGTTGTCCCATATTTTCTCCACTTTTTGATGACTGTCTTCACTGTGTTCCATGGTATATCCAATACTGTGGAATTTTTTTTGTACCCTTCTCCTGACTGATACTTTTCAACAATGATATCCCTTTGATGCTTTGTATGCTCTCTGTGAACCATGTCTTTTGCTGTAGCAGGCAACTGAGTAAATGTCAGGAAAATCCTATTAGGACAGCTGAACTTTATTTGGGGTTAATCAGAGTCTATTTAATTGATGGAAGGTGTGTACCCAAGAAGACTAAATGCTGTAATTAAATCAAAATGTGCTTCAACAAAGTATTAGTTTAAGAGTGTGCACACTTATGCAACCAGCTTATTTTATTTTTATATTTTTCCCCTAACAGATTTGTTTGTTTTCCAATTGAATTGTACATGTTATCGGTCATATTAAAGGTGGGAAAAGTTTTGAAATGATTTATTGTGGTCTCATTTTTTATATCCCAAAAACCTGGCATTTTAATAGGAGTGTGTGCACTTTATATATCCACTGTATGTACAGAAAGCCTATAGACACCCTTTTCTGTTGTAGAATATAAACACATTGCTTACAAGCCCCACAGCATTTAGTGTCTTTCCTATTGTCACTTAATGAATGAATTCTTGGATGTTTAAATATACATTTAAAATTCTTGTTGGTTCTGATTGCAGTCAATAATGCAAGACATTAGTTTCATGCTTGTTATTCTTCTGAAAATGTATGTTAATACAAAATCTGTTTTTTCCTAGAGAAAACTGTATAGATGTCTGTGTTACCCTTGAACATATTCCAGTTTTTACTCATAATATTCTTAATTTACCTTGAATAAGAGCTGTAGGATACCACCACAGAATTTGAAAAAGATTCTAAGTTCAAATTAGTAAGGTGGATAGGTACGTTTGTCACCTCATCCAACCTTAACAATGCTTTACATTTTGTACTCCAGTTGCTTTCACATAACACCCAACTGCATTTCCTCTCCCTAAAAGACACTTTCTTTTGTCTGACAAAGGTGAAAGATAAATAGTAACACCCATTATGTATTTCATCTTGCTGCTCGCATATACTGCTTCCTCCTACACCCCAACATGCCATATCAAAGATCACTCAAATGTGTTAGTTTAAATAGACTGTTTTCCCACACAGCCCACTTCCAAAATATAGATACATAAAGAAAATAGTCTGCAGACAGATTTGCTAATATTTCCAGTGAACATTCATTGCACAACCGGTGTCAAGTAGCTTGTGATGAAGGTGAAACAGTAGCCACAGCAATGTATTCCTACTTGTTGGTGCCATATATGTTATAGAGATCATTTCACTGTCTTTTGCCTTATCATACATATATAATTTTCCTCCCACCACCCACTGCCATCACAGCAAAGCAAGTTAAATAAATATTGGCCACTGTAGCATATTCTCACTTGTTGCTGTTATTCACTGCCAACCCAACCTCACATCATTGTAATACACAGTTTAAGAATTAACAGAATGTTTCTGTGTGTAGTATTTTGGCTAGGCTTGTAAGGGCCCTAGTGCTTGTTAGCCTAGTAACAACCTATGAACCTATGTACTGTTACAATTTCTCACAAAAAAATATCTGGTGTCCTGCCAGTATTTATAAAACTATCTGTGAGGCAGGGGTGCCCTGAAGACTAGTAGCATCTGTGACTGTTTAAATTATCTGGTAACTACTGAGCGTGATTGTCGGCAAATGAGCTCTAATACTTGCTTTACATTCTCTCATTTACCAATATGAAGTACAACCAAGCACCTTAATTACCATTTGGTACTGCAGTTTGCCAAGCAATAGTGGTGATATGATGCAAAGGCCTACAGAGCTCATACACTCCATGAAGGTGAAAATAAATCCTCATCATGAATTACCACAGTGCATATTTAAATAAGTTAAGTGTACAGACATGCAATGCATAAAACAGCAAAACCAAATAAAAGAGTAGGCCCACAGGATACTTGGATTGTAATATTTCATCACAAAAAAAACCCACAAAACTAAAACAAGGCACCTCAGGAAAGAAAATATCCAATAAATAAATATATAACAGATGTATGTTTTGTTTATAAATATACACATGTATGAATTTCCTACATAATTCATAAGTCAAAGAGTACCAGAAATACAAGGTCTAGGGACCTGAATTTTGTCTATGTCTTAAACAGAACATGCTGGAGGGAAAGATGTGTGTCCCCAGGAGCGGCCTTAAGTCAACTGGTGCCCTAGGCAAAAGGGCTCCATGGTGCCCCCCACCACACTACCCGGTGCCCCCATCCTAGCCTACCTACATCAAATAAATACTGAAAAAGCGCCCCTACTAGAATGGCACCCTAGGTGGCCTCCTAGTTGACCTATGCCTAAGGCCGGCTATGTGTGTCCCGGAGACTGCCCCTCCAATGGAACAAGCTTCTCATTCATGTGAAGCTGAGTTTGTCTATTACCCAGTTTAAGCAAAACCTAGGCAAGTGGATGGACAATAGGAAATTTACACCCGGCCTGGCACACATGTCCCTTATAGGCAGAGTTAGCTTATAAATGTCTGGCTCTCAAAGTCCTATTTGGATGCAGGACATCATTATTCTTTTGGGAAAACATGGCTAGGCTTAGAAAGGCCCCACAGGTAATTAGCTAGCCTACTAACAGTCTATGAATCTGTGTGAAGAACAGAATAAGTCAGTTACACTGCATACATTTTGGGGATTTCAGGCATGTGTGGGGAAGACAGAAAAGCAGAACAGGGGTGAGTTAAGCTGGATGGCACAAATGGAATAAGATTTAAGGAGGTTGGAAAAGCATTTTTGTCTGTATGTGAGGCTAGGCACCCATTTTTGTCAGAAAGGAAGAGTCGGGTATGATTAGGTGTAAGGGAGAAGGTAAAAGGTAGAGAAAGGCACATAAAAGCTGTATGGCACACGACAGGGCAAAGACAGGGTGATACAGCACATAGGAAGTGTGTATAAGAATGGAGAAAATGGAAATGAGAAGACATACCAAGGGAAGGGAAAAGAAACATGCAGCAGATATATTGGGGGGTAATAACCAAAAATGTGCCTGCATGACAAAAAACTAAAGGTATTGAACAACCAGACATGAATGATCATACTGAAGTGGGCTGAAGCAAGTGACTCTGACAGGGGAGAGGTGCTTTACAGACATATGGGTACACAACAAGCCACCATGAAATACAAGCAGTGTACAAAGAAGGAAGTGTATGTCCATGACTCCATACATGCAAATATGGGATAGAATTGTACAGTATTTATGTTGCCACTGGATGCCCAGTACCATAAACACTGGTGGAAACAAGTTCTTCAGATGGTGAGAGGCCGGTCAAGTGTGGGGATATGTTCAAGTAAGGGACTATAATACAAATATGGAAATATACACATACCCAGGTACCCATGGAGTACACAGCCATACACTGTGGGAGGTGTGAGGGAGTAAAGGGCTTTACTGCCAATACAACCAAAGTGGCAAACATAGGCTGACACAGCAATATCATCTGTCTATTACATATAATATGTAACATGGGAAACATGGATATATGTATGCCAATGGGAGATGTGAGAATGATTGTCATGTTCATAGGTGTGTAGTAGGCTAATGGCCCTGGAGCCTTTACAAGCCTAGCCCATAGAAGTGCCCTGGCATCATGCCACCCAATGTTAGTTCCCAGTGCCTCTATCAAGTAGAGCCGCTGGAGTGATCCCCGGGGTGGACTTTCTATTACTCATCCACTCATCAAGATTTCTCTTGAAGAGGGACAGTGAGGTGTTCTGCTTGACATGTATGGGAAGTCTATTCCAGAGCATGGGCAGTCTCTGGGTGAGGAATATGTCCCTCCAGCATGTTCTGTTGATTGTGGTAATGAGGTTGAGGTCTCTGGAGCGTGTGGTGTGGAGGGATTGGGATTTCTTTAGATGTAGCATTTCTAACAGAGCTGGGTCAGATATGGCTTTGTAAGTCAAGCAAAGATTGCCTCTAAGTAGGCAATATGAGACAGAGAATATCTGGAATCTTTTGAGTCTGTCCGTGTAGGACATGTGTTTAATGCCTAGGATCCTCTTTGTGAGGTACTTCTGTGGCCTCTCCAGCTGTTGCAGGTGTCTAGTGAGGTACATGCCAAATGGGGCATTATACTCAATGATTGGTCTAATGACGGAAGATTAGAGAGAGATGATGACCTCTTTCTTCCTGGATGGAAAACCCTTGGTAATGAGATGTGCCACACAGAAGGACTTTCTAACCACAGTGGCAATGTGGTTGAAGAAGAGGTTGCTGTCAACCTGCGTCCCCAGATCTCTTATAATGCCTTCAGTGTTCAGTGAGCTCCCATCGATGTGGCAATTAGTGGGAAGTGAGTTTTTACCAAAGGGGATGACAACACTTTTTTTGGCATTAAGCTTAAGGCCATGGTTTCGACAACAGTTATTGGTCTTAGTGAGGCCTTTCTGTAAGATGTCTGCATCATTTGGGGAGTTAATAATGGCTCCCAGCTTGCAGTCATCTGCAGACTTGGTCAGCCAGAGTCCCTTTGTGTTGGCCTGGACTTCTGAAAAGTAGATGCCAAACAGTAGAGGACCCAGGACCGATCCCGGTGGGACTCCACTCGTGACTGGTCGGCAGTCTGACTTGGAGTCTACTACTTTCACACTGTGTGTTCTATCTCTGAGCCAATTTGCAATTCACCTAATGATATAGGGGTTGATGCCTACTTTGGTGAGTTTATCAAGAATTCCCGAGTGAGGAATGGTTTCAAAGGCCTTGGCCAGATTGAGGTAGGCTGTATACGCTGCCTTACCTTCATCCACCGCCCTGGTGACTGACTCAAAGAAGTCAACCAAATTGAGCAGGCATGATGTCCCTTTCACAAAGCCAAATTGCGTGGGGTCTAGAGTTTGGAGATTTCCTATATCTTTGTTAATCAGGTCCATGATGATGCGCTCCATAGCTTTACACATCAGACTCATCAGTATCATAGGGAGATAATTCCCAGGGTCTATAGTTGCTCCCCCTTTATGGTGAGGGATGACTGTAGCAGTGCGCCATTTGGTAGGGACAAAGCCTAAGGTGAGGCTGTGACAGAACAGGGCACACAGATGTGGTTCCAGTTCACTTTGTAGTTCATGTAAAACACAGCCAGGGATATTATTGGGTCCCATGGAAGCTGTATTCTTGGCCTTGGACAATGCAGCTTTAACTTGTGTTGCAGTAATGCTGGGTGCCTGACATTCTTCTGGTATTGTGAGTGGTCCTTTGGGGGAAGAGAGGGGTAAAGTTGGCACTGAATCCGCTGGCCAGTATATCTGTTGGCTCAGTATAGGAGGAACACTGAAGAAGGCATTGGTTGCCGAAACCGGTCTGTCTTACTAATAAAGGGCTGTTTTCAGCCAGTTATATGTATTAGACTTAGTATTTTTATTTGGTGACTTCTGGATCATTTACTGCTGGCCTTGTGTTGTACATTTGAATGGTTTTGGCCGTGCATCAACCTACCTGCATAGCATCATGTTGGGTTGTCAGTATAGGAGGTACCATTGTGCAGTAACTCAGAGCAAATCTGGGTATTGCCGTGATTGTTCTTGATATAACTATAGAAGGCTTTGTGATTGTTTTTAGTGTCTGCTGCAATTCTGCCTTCAGAGGATTTGATGAGGGATCTCAACTTTTTGTTGAGGCTAATAAGGGAATTTTTCCAGTCTTGGGACTTCACCTTTTTATGCAGCAGTTTCTTCCTTCTGTTGTAGAGTTTATTAATGGCAGAGAAACACCTGATTGGCTTTCTTTTTTTGGTGGAGAGTGTCTTGGTTCTGTTGGGTATGGCTAGTCCCATGCATTTATGTACATGTTTGTACAGTGCATTGGTGTATGATTCGGCAGTCATGCAGCTATATTCCATTGGCAAGGGTGCCGTGAAGTTACCCACTTCTGTTTTTAGGATGTATGTGTGAGTGAAAATATTTGAAAATATGTCATAGCATTCAGCTACAGAGTGAACTTAATTTGTGATTTTTTTGGTGTAAAGACATACACACCTTTATATCAGGTTATAAAGGTTGCTTTTGCACACTTTATCAAGACCAAACAACATTCTTATATCATCTGAAAATGTTTTGACAACCTGCAGATGTGCTTTCAGTTCCTCATCTGATGAGCTATACATTTTAAATCTTTGACAAAGAGAAGATGAGAAGACTTTGCACTTTGTTGTTTTTAGGAGCCAGATTGTAGCCTTGCCATAAGCTGTTAAGTAAACAGCTTAATGGGTTAATAGCAATGCAGAATAACAATGGTGACAGGGAATCACCTTGGAATATCCCCCTTTGGAATTTTATCCCTGGTATAATAATTTGCCCTCTATCATGGCTTAATTGCAAAGTGATCTGCCACTGTTTCATGGTCACTGTAATGTGGTCAATCAGTGAAGGGTGTATCTTATACATTTTTAAGCACTCTTTTATCCATGAATGTGGGATACTATCAAATGCTTTTTTATAGTCAATCCATGCCATAGTTAAATTCTTCCCCTTTTTACAGTTCTCCAGTATGAATTTATTTAACAACAAATGATCATTTGTTCCATATGACTTTATTTTATTGCTGTTTTGTTCTACTGCCATAATTGAGTTTTCTTCTAAATGATTATAAGCCCTGTCAGCATCAATTCCCATGTATAGTTTATACGTTGTCGGAAGGCAAGTTATTGGTCTATAAATTTTAGGGTAGCTTGCAGGTTCACTTTTAAGAAGGAGCATTGTTTTGCCTGTTGTTAGCCAGGTTGGTGTCTGTTTAGGGTGTGCATATAAATAGTTCTTACTCACGACTACAGCCTTGTGCAAAGATGTTAATACTCTTAACCAAAAATTTGGTACTGCACCTGGGCCTGTGATTTTCCAATTAGAGGCTTTTCTTAACTTTCTTTCAAACTCTCTGGCTGTTACTTCATCCCACTACATATCCTGTACATTTAAACTTATTCTTTCTTTTACTTCTTCTATCTATTTACCATCTTTATTATGTTCCACAAGATCTTCATAGATACATCTCCAAAATGTATCCACTTCCTCTTTTTTTTGGCAGTCTTTCAGTTCCTTCTACCATATTTCCCAATTCTCTATAAAACTTTTTTGGGTCATCAATAAATTGCTTATTTTGTACTTTTACTTTTTATTTATCTGTGTGTCTTCTAAGTTTTTCTGCCTGTGCTGAAATCTTTAGTTTATTTGCGATAGTGCGTGATAGATCTTGATCTGCTCTAATACTGTGCATTGCTTTAATCACATCTATCTTTCATAGGGCCAGATTCAGGAAGGCTTACACGGAGTTCAAGAGTAGTGTAAGCCTCCGTGTAAGCCTCCCGATTCAGGAACAGCCCAAATCTCCGTGTAAGAGACAGCTAACACGTCTCTTACACGGACTGGGCGTGGAAATGCTCAATACCTCATTTGCAGCTGAAAGATATGCAAATTAGGTATCTGAGCGATCCACGAAGCAGAAACCAGTCCGTGTAACGGACGTGTTAGCTGCAGAAATGTACTCAGCTGACAACTGAGTACATTTCTGCAAAATTAAAAACGGAGCTATGTCAGCTCCAAATAAAGTGTGCATTTGTGTCATTAAGCATGCCAATGGCCAAATATGTGGCCATTGGCATGAAAAAGTGTTGCAAAAATATGTAATATAACTTTTTTTTTTCACGGGATTTTAAGGTTTAACTGCAGCGCACCAGCAAACGGGTGCGCTACCTAAAACTAAAAAACGAAGCTTATAAGCCCACAATTGTGGGATTTATGTATTACATGTAATGTCAATGGAGGGACTTGCAGACCAAAAACAATATGGCCTCCGTTTAGTGGTTGTCAAGGGGGGGAAGCTCCGTGTAAGACATGTAACTAGTCATTACTAGGCAATCCTATGTAAATGAGGGTTACAATACTGAATCACACTGCCACATATGTAATGAGCACTTTCTGAGTAGTGTAAGAGTTAGAGAAGGGGGAGGAACAGAGTAAGAGGTAGGTGACATCACGGGGGGGAAGGATAGATACAAATGTACCAGATTGGAGGGCAATGTAAGGTGAAAGATGACAGACAGACTTCAGGGAGGGAGGTGTGTCCCAACAGAACACTAGGAAAGTCAAGAAACTGAAGGCTTACGCTATCCCTACACTCAAAGTTTCTTGATATACGTGCATGCGCGCGTGTGCGCGCGTGTAAGGCAGGCTCAACATATGGGAGCGTGTTGCAAACCATTTACAATGGTTTGCGCGGGCGTGCACGTGTGTAAGGTTGTGTGCGCGTTTTAACATGAATCAGCCTAGTTCACACCTTGTAAGAATGTGTGCGCGCGTGTAACACCGTGTAGGGATGTGTGCGCACGTTAACATGACTGTGAGCGTGTTTAAGCTGGTGTGCACATTGCTCCCCCTCAGGAAACAGAGAGGAAACAGGAAACAACTAAATTACACGGAAACTGCCAGAGGATACTGCTGCAGTTAATTGTTGGAAACAATTGGAAGCAGGCAATTATGCAGGCAGACTAGAAGCCCAACCCAGCACCTAAAACACTGCAAAGAGCAGTGCAGGGTGTTTCTCACAAGAGATACTGCAAGAAAGTAAGGTATCAGAATTGAAAACTGAAAAAGCTGAACTCAGAGCAGAAATGCTAGGGGCTGCCATAGCTGTTATAATCAGGCAAAGGCGAATTGCTGAGGGTGGTGTCAATGCAGATGCTGACAGACAACCCAGAGTGAGGAGAAGGAGAAGAGTATACAGGCCCAGGGTCACCTACCATGGGTTACATGAGCTGGAGATAGTAGAGCGCTATAGAGTGGACAGAGAGCTCCTGCAGCAAATAGTTGAGCTGTGCAGGCCACGCCTCACACACAGAACCAACAGAGGGGAACCCATCCCAGTGGAAACCAAGGTATGTGTTGGCCTAAGAATACTAGCAACAGGTACCTTCCAAAGACCAACTGGTGATATAATGGGGATATCACAGGCATCAGCCTCCAGGGTACTGCACCAGTTCCTGGATGCCATGTCAGCACATGTCGGTGATCATATATATGTCCCTAATGACCGTGAGGTTGTGGCCAGCAATATGCGTCTCTTCCAGCAAATAGCGGGATACCCTGAGGTGCTGGGTGCAATAGACTGCACGCACGTACGCATCAAACCACCAGCTGGTGAGCGGGGTAGAGTCTACATTAACCGCAAGGGATACCCCTCCATCAACTGCCAGGTCATGTGTGATGCCCAGGGCATAATAATGAATGTGTGTGCTGGCTGCCCTGGGAGCTACCACGATTCCCACATCTGGCATCTGATGCAGCTGTACCAATCATTTGCCAGTGGGGACTTCCCACACGGACACCTAGTGGGGGATGCAGGTTATGCACTTGAGCCGTGGCTGATGACACCCATCAGAAATGCACACACACCTGAACAGGAACGCCATAATGAGGCACACGCACAAACACGTAATGTCATAGAGCGTGTGTTTGGGCTGCTCAAGTCACGGTTCCGGTGTCTGGACACATCTGGTGGAGCCTTGCAGTACACACCAACTACATGTACCCAAATGGTCATGATATGTGCTATGCTACATAATATGATCCTGCGGAAACAGCTGCAGCAGGACCAGCACAGGGCTGGGCCTAACATCCCCCCACCATTGCCAAGGCTACCACAGACAGAGGGCGACTTGGAGGAGGAACTACCTGACCTTGTCCCAGTAGGCAGAAGGAGGCGTGCCCAGTATGCTCTGGCCTTGGCAAAGAGGCAACGCATAGCACATACACTTGGTCAGTAGGAACACTGGGACTGATACCCGCTCTGACTCACTCATATAGTAACAGGGATGCCTAACATGACACAACCTGCTTCCAAACATGTACAGGGAGTGTAGTATGTGCATCCGACAGAGGCAGCCCTGTAGCACCACCTGAGGCATGAATGCCATGTGTTAAGTAATGTAATACCATGTACCATATGCACACCTGAGGACCCGACTAACATCCACCCACACCAATCATAAACCACAAAAAACACAAACCTACCTCATAGGTACCACCGGCGATAGTAACCTAGATGTAATGCTACCCAATGCCAGAAGTATAAATGCGTGCAGTGTAAATGCACACAGTATAGAGAATGTAGATATCAGTGCTGTAATAGAAAACAGGGTCAAAGCCCACATCAGCACCCTGACACTACCAGGTCACACCTCTGTCCTAATAGCAGGAACTGCCCCAGGCCTACTCTGGCAATGTGAGTGTCAAACAAAATATTACTGTCAACCTGGGTGCCCAGGACCCTGATAACCTCTTCTGTGCTTAGAGGATTGCCACCTAGATGGGAACTAGGGGTAACCCTGTTGTTCCTGAAGGGTATGACTATGCATTGTTTAGCGTTTAATGTAAGGCCATGGCTCTGGCACCAGTTATCTGTGTCTATGAGACCCTTCTGAAGGATGTCTGTGTCAGATGGGTTTCCAACTATGCTTCCCAGTTTGCAGTTATCTTCAAACTTTGTCAGCCATAATCCTCCTGTGTTTGCTCGTACTTCTGAAAAGTAGATGCTGAACAAATGTGGGCCCAGGACTGAGCCCTGTGGGACACCACTTGTGACAGCTCTGGAGTGTGACATGGCACCAGCAATTTGACCCTGTGTGTTCCGTCACTTAGCCAGTTTGCAACCCATGCTGTGATGTATGGGTTCACAATTAAGCTGGTGATGTTTTCAATGATACCTGAGTGGGGTATTGTGTCGAAAGCCTTTGCCAGGTCAAGGTAGGCTGTGTGGACTGCCTTGCCCACGTCAATGGCCTGGGTGACTGTCTTGAAAAAGTCAACCAAGTTTAAAAGGCATGATCTGCCCTTGACAAAGCCAAACTGGATTGGATCCAATGTCTGCAAGTCCCCTATGTCTTCATTTATAATTCCCATTATGATCCTCTCTATAGCTTAGCAGAACATTCTTGTCAAGCTGATGGGATGGTAGTTTCCGGGGTTGGTGGAGGCACTTCCTTTGTGAAGTGGGTCCACCATTGCCATATGCCACTCCTTGGGCACATATCCTGAGGTGAGGCTAAGATTAAACAGCTGCCCTAACTGCAGGTGTAATTACTCATTGAGTTCATGGAGCACACAACTGGGGACACCATCTGGTCCCATGGATAAAGTGTTTTCCGCCTTGGTAGAGCAGTTCCCACCCCAGCATTGGAGATGTTTGGGGGCTACAATCCGCTGGTGTAGATACCTCCAGTTGGGGAGGGGAGAAATCTGCACTGAACCTGTCAGCCAGTATGTTGGCAATGTCTGTAGGTTCAGTGATATTTACATCATTCGAACTAATTCTGAGCATATCTGGGAGTTCCCTCCCAGGTTTCAAACATAGGTAAAAAGGCCTCATGATTGTCCCTTGAGTCCTGAGTGGGTTTACTCTCAAAACTCCTCGGATGATTGTATGGGGAACCCAGTGTTTTACTCACAATGAGCAGGGTGTCTTCCTTCTACGGATTTCGCTCTATCTCGTAGTAGCTCCTTCCTTGTGTTGTAGAGCTTGTTTATGGCTAGGGTCCACCAGACTGGATGCTTGCCTGTGGTACAGAGTCTTTGTTTTGTTTGGGATTGCCTGATCCATGCAGTCCTGGAGGTGCTGGTAGAAGGCATTTGTAAGTGATACAGTGGCTTGGGTAATGGTGTCCGCTGGCTTGGGGGCCTTGAAAGAGACCACACCAGTCCTTAGAAATGTGAAGTCGGCATTTGAAAAGGTCTTCACTGTTTGTTTTTCTATCTGGGGTGTGGGTGGGATGTGGACTCCCACTGAGATTAGTCCATGATCTGATCTCACCAATGATGGGTATACTTCTGGTGTTGAACAGTGTGACCCCATGTTCGTGATGATGAGTTCTAGTATGTTGCCTCCACTTGTGGGGATTGGGACCAGTTGTTCCATGGCATTTGAGTGTATGAACTCTTGGAACCTTTGTGTTAGAGTGTTGTGGCTTGATTAGTGATCCCAGTCTATATGTGGATAGTTGGAATCACCCAGTAGGATGGTGTTTGGAGATACATTTATCCCCTTCAGTGTTTGCAGGACAGCTGTGTGAGGTACCTGAGTTTGAGAGGGTGGCATGTAACATGCTACAAACTGCAGAGCAGTCTTGCCTACGGTCACTGGCACCTGGATGGTCTCCGATGCATCGTGTGTTGCCACCAACCATGAGGTGAGGGTGTCCTTGATGAATATGGACACCCATCCTCCTTTCTTGGTGTTGTCCGGATTCTGGTGCCGGAACGCATGATATGAGGTAACACCAGATAGTGCCGGGGTGCTGTCAGAAGCTGTGAACCAGGTTTCAGGCACAGCACAGACATCAATGTGCTACATACTGAGAAGGGCATAGAGTGTGTGCAGCTTGAGGTTGAGACCTCTGGCATTGAGCAGCATTACCCTTAGTGGCTTTCCTTTACTGTGTTCTAGGGTGGTAGGTGTAGACTCTGAATCTTGCATAAAAAAGGCACAATGGGGGTGGCAAGAGCATCAGCCGAAATCCGGAAGCCCAGGGGTGACAGGTGCAAGCCGTCCTTGCAAATCAGCGGCCTGTCCAGCATGTCATCCCAGGCAGACAGACATTGGACCCCCTTTGAATGACACCATAGTTTAAGCAAATTATTGCAGCTGATCATCTTGTCTCTGTTTATGTGGCATCATACTTGGTGAAGGTAGGATACTGCTGAAGGTCAGGGTCATACCTGCCTGGCCTACATAATCAGAGGGATCCTCTATGTCTCTTTCCATGTAGTCCAGGGAGGTACATCTCAGGTCGTTCACACCAGCATGGATAATTACTGGGTCAGACTTGTACTTGCAGTTGAGTGACCTGAGTGCTTGCATTATGTGGTGGATTCCAGCGCCCGATAGGCAGCTTACTGTGACCTCCTCCACTGATCTGGTGAGCGGGACGTCAGTGTGTCTGACTATGGAGTCACCTATGACAAGTGTGTCTGGCATTGTGTTTGGCCTTAAGGGCTGTGACTGTTTGGCACACCGACTCTGTGGTCAATGTGTTGCATGTGCTGTGCCCTGTGGAGGCAGTTGTGTGAGTGTCTGCTGTGGTGGCCACTGCCGTTTTGGTAGAATTCTGATCAGAGCCTCAGAGTATGTCTCTGTGTGTCTATGTGTATGATCTTAAGTTGTGATAGTGCCATGTGAGACTGGATTTGTGATGTGTGTGGTTACCTTCACCTTCTCTCTGGTCTTGCTAGTCCTATGTTGAGAGAGCTCAGCCTCCACTTTGGCTATATAGTTGCATCTCTCACATGTATGTGTGTTTTATGGGAGAAGGAGAGGGTTGTCAGTGTACATGAGGCAAGTGTAACATTGCCTCAATATTCCCAGGTTCACCAGCTGAGCAGGAGAGGACACTAGCAACTGATCCCTAGACATGCTAGAAGGAATAGACAAAACAATGTTGTAATACAGGGAGATATCAAGCCCCCCAAACCACATCATAGTGTTTGACTGACAATACCGATACATACACCAGTGTTTCATAGTGTCATAGTCTACTACTAGGCTATCTGCCCTAGTGCATGTATAAGCCTAGCCATAGTGATGTGGCTATTGCCACCCCTTATAGTGGTAATAAGTGTACAGAATAGATTCTGAATATTGTGCCTCTGACTTAGCAGTGACACATTATGACCCCCTTACGTAATTGAATAACATGACTGTGCCTCTGTCTCATATGCAGTTGTCCAGATGTCTCCTGAAGAGAGTCAGTGAGGGACTCTGTCAAACATGAACTGGGATACTCTGCTAGAGTGTGAGATGCCTCTGAGTTATGACTCTGTCCCTCCAGCATGTCCTATACATGTATGTGCTGAGGTTCAAATCCTCAGCTCTCATGGCTCTGGTGGATTTGGATTGCTTGCAGTGGAGCATATCCACCAAATCCTGATTGGACATGGTCTTGTATGTCAGGCATAGGTCACCTGTAAGTATGCTGTATGACACTGAACAAAGCTGGATTTCCTCTATTCTGGAAGCATATGACATGTGTTGAAGAATCCTGATCTTCATGGTAGGTACTTTTGGGTTGTCTCCAGCTGTTGCAAGTGCTGGGCGAGGTACATACCATATGGGGCTTTGTATTCAATCATGGGCCTGATAAGGGAGAAGGATAGTGGAACAATGACCTCCTATGATCTGGATGGAAAACCCTCCATGATAAGGTGGGCAAGATAGAAAGTCTTCCTAACCACTTTGGCAACAGGGTGTCAAAGAGATGTCACTATCTACATGTGTCCCCAGGTGTCTGATTTGTTGTCTGTGCTCAGTGGGTTGCTGTCTATGTATTGATCTGTGGGTACTTTGTTCCTCCCAAAGGGATGAATACA
>NC_056730.1:182371176-182402280 GCF_019279795.1 Protopterus annectens | reverse complement strand
GCTTCCTGTCGGTTTATATTTTGATCTTAAATTTAACCTGGAATTCCTATAATAGTACTCTTCCTAACACCCACATAAACCTCTATGGTTTCTCTCAAACCATAACCCCCCCACCAGAATAGATAAAGCTAACAAGAAAGCAAACATAATAGACTGGATTCTCACAAACAATCCCACTCACTACTATGATTGTGAAACCCTCCCTGATGAAATAAGCGACCACTCACTCACCTACATCATCAGACTAAAAGCAAACACCCCTACTCCAATCTTTATCAGACAAATTAGATCCAAAAAGAAATTTAACCCTGATCTCTTCCAAATGGAACTAGAAGCATGCAATTGGGCTCCCTTAAAACAACTCCCTTTAGATGAAGCCGTTAATTTCTTTAATTCTACCTTCCTTGCCATTCTTAATCACCGCGCTCCAACCAGATCTATTAGAATTAAGGCCAAGTCTGCCCCATGGCTTTCTTATGAAACCAAACACAAAATTCATCTCAGAAATAAACATTGGGTCAAATGGAGAATGACTGAAAACCCTGCTGACCAACAAACCTTTAGACAGCTAAGAAATGACACTAAGAAGGCCATACTCTCTGATAAACAAAACTACTACTTACAATATCAACAACCTAATCACAACAACCCACAGAAATTCTGGGCTAGCATTAAACAGTTAATCCACCCAGGTCAATCCACTACACCAAACCCTCAAAATACAGATAGTAAAAATCCCATCCATACAGCTAATACCTTCAATACCTTCTTTACAGATGCCATCCAAACACTAGCTAGTCAACTATCACATAATACCTTCACACTACCTTCTTACTCCTCTACCCCACCCCACACATTTTATTTCAAACCTGTCACAACCACATTTATCCAAACCCTATTGAATAAACTGAAACCATGCTCCCCTTCTGCAGACCTACAGCCTTCTGAATACCTACAGCTATCATCCAAGGCTGTTGCCTATCCTATTTCCATACTGATCAACAGAACTATTAATGAAGGTTACATTCCCACACTATGGAAAGTCTCCCATATAATCCCCTTACATAAAGGTGGACATTCTACTGAGCTATCAAACTATCGCCCCATTGCCCTTCTTTCACCTTTAGCTAAAATTATGGAAAAATGTATCCATAAACAACTACTCCACCACTTAATCAAAAACAATCTACTTTCCAACTGTCAACATGGATTCAGACCCTCACACAGTACTACCTCTGCCCTCCTTTCCTTTACTGACTACATTAACACGCACCGAAACCTGAATAAGCTTTCTTCTGCTCTATTTATCGGCCTGTCTAAAGCATTTGACATGGTAAATCACCACATTCTCATTCACATACTTAAGTCTCTGTCATTAGACCCACTTTCCATAAAATGGTTCCAATCCTACCTTGACAAACGACAGCAAGCAGTACTTTGGCATAACTCTTTATCCACCCATCTACCTGTTACCTTAGGTGTCCCTCAAGGGTCCATACTTGGACCTCTTCTTTTCTCTATATTTATTAATGACCTTGATAAGATGATCAATTTCAACAATTGGCTTAAGTATTAGTGTCATTCAAAAGGGATCCAATGCCTGTCAGCCTGGGATGACATGCTCAACAAGCCACGATGCTTCGCTAGGGACGGCTTGCACCTGTCACCCCTGGGCTTTTGGATATTGGCAAAGGCTCTTGCCACCCCCATAGTGCCTTTTTTAGGCAAGGCTCAAAAGAGAAACCCACCTCCATAGGTATCACAAGGGATAAGAAACTAAGAGTAATGCTACTCAATGCCAGAAGTCTAAACCTCAAGATGCATGCACTCAAAACTCTCCTTAGCATGGAGAACATCAATATCTGTGCAGTAACAGAAACCTGGTTCAAGGCTCCCGAGAGCACCCCAGCACTACCAGGTTATACCTCATACCATGCTTTTCGGCCCCAAAACTTGGACCGAACCACAAAAGGAGGGGGAGTATTAATATTCGTCAAAGATACCCACACCTCCAGGTTGGTGGCACAGCACGAAGCATCAGAGACTATCCATATGCAACTAACAGTGGGTAAAACTGCCTTCCAGTTTATAGCCTTCTACAGACCACCCTCCCAAACTCAGGAACCCCACTCAGCCTTCCTGAGAACACTGGAAAATATGAAGATCTCTCCAAACACCATTATATTGGGTGACTTCAACTACCCAAACATAGACTGGGAGCATTACACTCTAGCTCCAACACCCTAGCCCAAAGGTTCCTAGAATTTATAAACTCAAATGCTATGGAACAACTTGTTACCACTCCCACAAGAGAGGAACACATACTGGACCTGATCATCACCAACATGGGGGCTCTATGCTCCAGACCAGAAGTGTATCCCTCACTGGTAAGATCAGACCATAAACTAATCTCACTGGATATGCACATCCCGACCCCACCCCCTGCCCAGAAAACCACAGTGAAAAACTTCTCTAAAGCAAATTTCACACTCCTCAAAACCAAGGTGGAATCCTTCAAAGCTCCCGGGCCTGTGGAAAATACAGCCCAGACTGCAGAATCCTTTATAAACACATTCTATGAACACCTTCAGGAATGCATGGATCATGCAATCCCAGATAAAACCAAGACCCAATCCTCGAAAGGCAGGCGTCCTGTCTGGTGGACCCCAGCCATAAACAAACTATACAACAGAAGGGGGAAGCTACTACATGATAGAGCAAAATCCCAAAAAGGGAAGGCATCTCTGATCAGTATTAGCAAAAAATTACGGGCACTCATAAAATCGTCTAAGGCCAGCTTCGAGAGAAAAATTGCACAGGACACTAAGGATAATCACAAGGCTTTCTTTAATTATGTTAGAAACCTGGGTGGGAATTCCCAGATATGCTCAGAATTAGTCCAAAATGACAAAAAATACACCGAACCCACAGACATTGCCAACATCCTAGCTGACAGGTTCAGCGCAAACTTCTCCCCCACCAAAGGGCAAATATCTATCCCAGCAGAGTGCTGCCCCTGACATCTCAGATGCTCAGGTAAGAGCCGCCTCTCCAAAGCAAAAACACAGCATCAATGGGACCAGATGGTGTCCCGGGCTGCCCCACATGAACTCCAAGAAGAGCTAAACCCAAACATAAAACTACTGTTCAATCTCAGCCTTACTACAGGATATGTACCCAAAGAGTGGCATACAGCAACAGTGGTCCCTCTCCACAAAGGTGGTGCCTCAACGGATCCTGGAAACTATCGCCCTATAAGCCTGACTAGCTTGGTCTGCAAAGCTATGGAAAGGATAATCATGGACCTCATAAATAAAGATATTGGGGACCTACAGACACTGGATCCTACCCAGTTCAGCCTTGTTAAGGGCAGATCCTGCCTCTTAAACCTGGTCGATTTCTTTGAAGCAGTCACTAAGGCCATTGACGAGGGGAAGGTGGTCCACACAGCCTACCTGGACCTCGCAAAAGCCTTCGATACAATACCCCACTCGGGCATTATAGATAAGCTCACCAGCTTAAATATAAACCCCTATGTCACTAGATGGGTTGCAAACTGGCTCAAGGACAGAACCCACATGGTTAGAATTGCTGGAGCCATGTCAGACTCCAAACCAGTTACAAATGGTGTCCCACAAGGCTCAGTCCTGGGACCTCTCTTGTTCGGTATATATTTCTCGGAGGTACAGACCAACACGGAAGTACTGTGGCTGACCAAGTTCGCAGATGACTGCAGCCTAGGCGCCATAATCGACTCTCCAGCTGACACAAGCATCCTACAAAAGGGCCTCATAGAAACAGACAACTGGTGCCAGAGCCATGGCCTCAAGCTAAACGCCAAAAAGTGTATAGTCATCCCCTTTGGCAAAAACAAAGTGCCCACAAATTACCACATAGGTGGTAATCCATTAAGTACGGAAGAAGTAATTAGAGACCTGGGGACCCAAGTTGATAGCAATCTCTCATTTGAAAACCACGTGGCCAAAGTGGTTAGAAAAACATTTTATATAGCCCACCTAATCATGATGGGATTCACATCTAGATCAGGGGAGGTCATCGTGCCTCTTTACTCATCCCTCATCAGGCCCGTAATTGAGTACAATGCCCCTTTTGGGATGTACCTTACCAGACACCTGCAGCAACTGGAAAGACCCCAAAAGTACCTCACCAAGAGGATCAAAGGGCTCAAACAGATGCCATATGCTGCCCGGTTAAAGAAACTCCAGCTCTACTCAGTGGCATACCGCCTGCTCAGAGGCGATCTGTGCATGACGTATAAAGCCATGTCCAACCCGGAATTAATGGACATGCTGCACCTCAGAATATCCAAATCCCATTGAGCTACGCACTTGAGAGACTTGAAACTCAGCACTGAAATAAATAGGACATGCTGGAGGGACAGATTTATAACCCAGAGGCTCCCTTTACTCTGGAATAAAATCCCAGTCCAGGTTAGGCAGAGTTCCTCATTGACTCTCTTCAAGAGGAATCTTGATGAGTGGATGGGAGATCATAGGTTTACCCCGGGTATCACTTCTGTTCACTGTTAGACAGAGGCACAGTATACTAACCTCGAAAAAGGGCATAGTAAAATTCATTTAAAATGGGTGGCGAAAGCAAAACACACTCTGGCTAGGCTTATAAATGCCCTAGGACAGATAGCCTAGTATGAACCTATGACCCTTCATCTAGCTATCCCACAAGCCACTTGCATACAATATGCTGATGACTCCACATTATTATGCTCAGCTACATCCTCCCATGACCTTCATTCTTTCACCCAAAAAATATTCAATATAGTTGAACAATGGTTCACTCAGCGTTGCCTTGTTTTGAACCCAAAGAAAACCGAACTCCTCTTCTCTCCTACACAAAAGTCCTCTCCTCTGCATTTCTCTGTGACATCTACCAGTGGCACAATAATATCTCCTGATTCCACCACCAAACTACTAGGGGTCACCATCGACAATAACCTGAATTTTGACATCCACATCAACAATACTATAAAGACTGCCAACAAAAAAATTGGCACTCTCTATAGGATTAAACGCTTCCTTTCCCCTACTGCTAAAACTACTATCGCTCACACTCATTTGATCTCTACACTTCTTTATGCCTCATCCATTTTTACTAATCCGTCCAAGAATAATCTTGGCAAACTAGAAATGATAACATTGCAAGATTCACTACAGGCAACCCATTTCGAACCCACCATTGTATAAACTTAAACCAGCTAGGATGGTTAGAACTTCAACACCTGATTAAATTTCACCAACTAACCATTGCCCACAACATTCTTTATAAACCTTCTAGCACTCTAAGTTTAACTAGCCTCATCACCCCCTATAAAAATCTTACATCCTTACATTCATCACACACACTTCTTGTATGTACCTCTAAACCTAATAACAGGGCTGGGGATTCTCTCTTCTCTAATACTGAAGGCAAATCCTGGAATCTTCTCCCTAATGACCTCACCTCACTCACCTGTTTATCTCTCTTTAAAAGCAGACTTAAACTTTACCTCAAATCATACTGGCTATGCCCCTGTTCCAAACCAGACTAGTCCTATACCTCTACAAACTCAACTTACCTTTCTAGTCCTTACTATCCTCTGTTACATCTTCCATCTTACTATATTTTTTCTTGTCTACCTTTTTTATATTATTGATATCCTCTTTACATACCTTTTGTTACGCAAATCCATTGTATCATCACTACACTTCCAACTTCCTTTTCTCTATTGCTGATCTAACCTGTACTATGTCTCCATACACTCAATTCGTACTATTTTTGACTCTTAACCTCAGTGTACACCCTTTTAAATCCTCTAGGTTGTACTGCACATTACCATTATCAATTACTTTTTTTTATTTATTTACTATGATAATTGCTATTCTTTTATATTATTATAATATCTGTTGATTGTGTATTGTTTGTACTTATACTTTAAATTGTATCATGTCTTTGGAGCTTTTCTCCCCAGGCCTCTACTGAAAATGGACATATATCCAGTCAGATCAGCCCAGTCAACAAATGTAAAATCAATAAATAAATAAAATGATAGTATTCAATTTCTCCCCTTTCTTTCCCTCAATACCCCATGTTCTTGTAGTAGAACTTTACCAGTTATTAATTTAGCAGCACAGTAATATATCCTGTTTACTTCTATTATATCACATGGATCCCTATGGACAGTCCTAATTACTGCATTCATTTGTTTTATCAGACTTCTGACTTTTTGGGTTTTATTAACCTTCAGCAGTCTATTTCTCTTATTGATCTTAATATATCTATCCATATCTATTAAATCAAGCAACTCTGCTCTTAGCTCATTTTCTTCCAAACTGAGGGCACATACCTTGCTTTCTGTTTCCTGTGGGCATTCTATAGAAAGTTCTGTAGCATTCCTGTGGTACCTTCTCTTTAATTTCATCCTGTGCCATCTGTTGCTCTGTCATATGGGAACTCAGAACTCACTGGCCTATCACTCCTCAACACAGTTTTCTGTTCCTTTCCTTGCTGTCTAGCTTCAAGTGAACATTTATACTGGTTTCCTGTGAAAGGCTCCAAATTATCTTGATATGGCACCTGACCAATTGCTTCCTGTTCCACTGATTTCCCCCTAATTTGAATATCCATTGCCCTATCCTGTAGTGATGCTTTCTGCATTCGATTTTCTATACTGAATCCTTCACTTTGCAGGCACTCCATAACCGTGTTTTCATTTTCTTTAACTTCTCCATAACTAATCTCCTTTTCTATTTTTCCTCTTTGTCTTATTTTTTGTATTGTGAAGTTTTCCATGTCTGGATTCCTTTGCCTGTATTTCTCTTCACATATCTTTGGTGCTGTTCTTTTTGTATTAATTAGTTTTGCTTTCTCCTTTGCATAAATATTACACCATATTAAATCTCATTTTCTTTCCCATGTCCATATTTCTTCTTCAGATGTCTCCTGATCTTCCTGTTTCTCCTTAGTTTGGAAATTTGTTCCATCATGCTGTGATGTAACCTGTGTTAGACCTTCTACACCAAATCCTTCACTTCGCAGGCACTCCATAACTTCAACTTCTATTTTTTTTAACTTCTACTCTACTAACCTTCTTTTCTATGTTCCATCTTTGTGATATTATTTTTTTATTGTAAAACTGTCCATATCCGGATGCCTTTGCCTGTATTTCTCCTCAAATATCTTTGGGGTGCCTTCTTTATACTGATTAATTTGGCTTTCTTCTTTGCACAAATATTGCACAATATCAAATCTCTCTTTCCCATATCCATATTTCTTTTTATATTTTTCAAATATCTCTATTTTATTGTTTATATTTTTGCACTTCCTCAGATGTTTCTTTTTCTAAACAGATCAAAGTTTCTTGATCTGTATACTGTTTTTCATAAATCTGTTGTATTGATGAATGAAAATTTGCATTTGAAGCTTCTGACAGTTTTTCTTGTGGAAGTATTCTTCTTCATTCACTCAGTGTGGTCACATTAATAAAGGACAAGTATGTAGAATGCAAAAAACAAACCCTCACTAACAAAGCAGTAGAAGTAGTGTGCACTCACTGAGATAAGAGACAGTATATTTTACACTACTAGAAAAATATTTTTGGGAAAGTAATTCATCCTTTGGCTGTAGTACCCAGTTTAACAAATGATGCTATAATATGGAAAAGAGTTTCCCTATATATTTTTTTAATTTCTACAAATCTTTTAGGTTTCTAATACCATGACAGGAATGGACTCCAATCCTAAGTCAAGGTACGATTAAAGTTCGTGAAATTACTATTGTTTCCATCTTTGATGTCAGCCAGAAGTGTTCTTTGCAGCACCTGCAATGTGCCCAGCAATGAAGACTCCTGCAATGCGTATTGAGTGACACGTATTGGTAACATATCTAAATACAACTGTAGATTATTTTTCTATAAGACACATTTCTCCTACTACTATTGGGACTGTCTGGGTATCTTTCTTCCACATTGCTCTTGTTTCTGCCTGCAAATTCTGATATTTTATGACTTTGTGTCTCTCTGTACACAATACACTGTTGTCACTGGTGTGGAGATTTCAATGATCAATGCTACTTTTGTCTTTTTTTCATGGACCCCTATATCCAGTTTTCTAGCATATCTTTTGAATTGTTGGTAATGGATGACCCATGCGATGTAAACGTTATCATTTTCTGTGATGCTTTGTGGCTCATGTTTCCAGTGTTTTTCAGCCACTTCAGTAGCATAATGTTTGCACAATCTCCAGTGCAACAGTCTTGCCACACCACATTATTATGCCTTTTAGTATACAGTCCTTCTGCCATTAGTATGCCACAACCAGCAATGAGGTGTGCACATGTTTCCAATTAGGTTTTACAAAACCTACATTTGTCTGTTTCAACAACATGCTCAATGAACTTTGTAAACCAGCGTGTATGCAGCCCACTTTCTTGGGCTCCCAATATTAACCTTTCATCTCTTGGTTTGAATTCACCTCTCCTTAACCATTCCTGCATTCTTTCCTGATCAACATGAGGTTCTTCCAGAAGTTTTCTATACTTGCAACTATATTTATGCAGTTTCCACATTTCTTGCCTTCTGATCTGGTCCTTCACTGTATATTCTTTCTTTTGTTTTTTTGGCACATTCAGTTGCTGCCTGATTTTTATCTACTTCTGGTTTGATTTCCATTCATGCTTGATGCTGATGTGCTTCTGCTAGATTAAGCAGAGAACTCATCTTAGATTTATTCTGCTCATGTTTCAAAACTTTCACTACATTTGGGTCTTGTGAAGTCAGCAGATATGTGTGGAGTCCCGCTATTGCAGATCTATATATGTAATCAATTTTAAGGAGGCCCATCTCTCCTTCAGAATGGGGAATATATAATCTTGGTATGCACTGATTTTTATAAATTATTTGGTGAGCATGAAGCATTCTTCTCGTTTTCTTTTCTAATCTATCCAACACGTTTTGGGGCCAGTCAATCCTCCAAAACTGTAAGTTAGGACAGAAAGAGCAAATTGGTTTATAGCTTGGATTTTGCTCCTAGATGTCAATGCTGTTTTCAGGATTAATTTGTCTTCTAGAGTATTCCTTACTAAGTTTTATTCACATTTGTTTATGTTTTATTGTTGATCCTTCATCAACTCCCAAATATTTATACACTCCCTCTTGCTCAAGTTCTGTTACATCAAATTCTTGTCCCAAGCTGATGTTTTCCTGGTGCTCAGTTTTCCTGCTTTAAAGGTTGCTTTTGCACATTTATCGAGATCAAATTATATTCTTATATCATCTGAAAATGTTCTGACAGCTTGCAGTTGTGCTTTCAGTTCCTCATCTGATGAGCTATACAGTTTTAAATCATTGACCAAGAGAAGATGAGAAGTCTTTATACTTTATTGTTTTCTAGGAACCAAATTATAGCCATGGCCTACGCTGTTAAGTAGTTAGCTTAATGGGTTAAGGGCAAGGCAGAATAGCAGCAATGACAGTCACCCTGGAATATCCCCCCTTTGAAGTTTTGACCCTGGGATAATAATCTCTCCTTTATCATGGCTTAATTGCAAAGTGGTCTGCCACTGTTTCATGGTCACTGTAATATAGTCGATCGGTGTAGCACACATGAATGTGGGATACTATCAAATGCTTTTTTGTAGTCAATCCATGCCATGCTTATATTTTTTTCCTTTTTACAGTTCTCTGCTGTGCATTTTTAATGACAAATGATCCTTTGCTCCATATGACTTTCTTTTATTGCCCTTTTGTTCTACTGCCATACTTGCATTTTCTTCTAAATGACTATAAACTCTTGTTTGATATCAGTTCCCATGTATAGTTTATACACTGTTGGACGGCAACTTATTGGTCTATAATTTATAGGGTAGCTTGCAGGCTCACTCAAGTAGTAGCATTGTTTTTCCTGTTGTTTGCCAGGTTGGTGCCTGTTCATGGTGCACATATAAATAGTTCTTACTCATGGCTAAATCTTCGTGCAAAGACGTTAATACTTTTAACCAAAAGTTAGGCACTGCATCTGGGTCTAGGGTTTTCCAGTTAGAGGCTTTTCTTAACTTTGTTTCAATCTCTGTAGCTGTTACTTCATCCCATTTCATATCCTGTACCTTTAAACTTCTTATTCTTTCTTTAACTTCTTTTATTCATTTAGCATCTTTGTTATGCTCCACAGGATCTTCATAGATACTTCTCCAAAATGCATCTATTTCTTCTTTTTTGGTGGTCTTTCAATTCCTTTTACCTTGTTTCCCAATTCTCTATAAACCTTTTTTGGGTCTTCAAAAGAGTTTCCCCAATGTAAAGGTTTGTTGATATGATGGGAAGAATGTAATCCTTTTAAACAGTCTCATTATTAGTCTCTGAATGGGAACCAGAAATGGAATAACCATAGATGAAAGTAAATAATGGATGTATTGTCAGTACATATTGATAGTAAGGAGATGAACCATGATTTTGCTTTGCTATTTACTGTAGTCACTAAGGCAGTGAATAGAAGGATTTTAATAAGCAATGTTCTTTTTCAAGAAAGTTAGATACACCTATTTTGGTTATTAAAAAATATCAAATTTTAAAATGATTGTTAATAGAATGCCTGAAGAATGTGGACACTGATTTACAAAAAAGAGGGGCATTTTGTTGTTGGTTCTGTCCACAATGCAGGTTTTTCTGAAAAAATGTTGATGGTTGCCTAACTAATGATAGTTTATTTGCGTAGGTATTTTTACTGAGTGCCAACAGGGATTGTATATGTTACAAATTGTTTAGAATGTATGGCATTTTATCTAGAAGTTGCCATATGCAGATAATGTGGCACGAAAGGCAAACTCTGAAAAAGAACTTCAGCAAAGGATAGGGGAATGGAATGCAAAACTGAAGGCACATGGGATGAAAATGAATACAGATAAGACAAATGTAATGACAGCAAGTGGGAGAAATCAGAAGAAGCTGAGAACTGAGACAGAAAGGAAAGTAGTGGAACAGGTTAACAGCTTCAAGTATCTGGGAGGGGTGGTTGAGGCAAATTAAAATCTAAATAAGGTTGTCAAATCTAGAATCAGAAAGTTTTCAGCTAAATGGCACAGAGTGTCAAAGATAGTATGTGACATAAGAATACAAAAAAGCTGCAAAGTAAGGTGTACTAATCAGCGGTGTAACTAGTGCTGCTGTATAGTACAGAAACCTCAGCAGTGAAAGCAGAGCAGTTGAGGAAGCTAGAGGTGATGAAGTGCCAGGTATAGGTGGTAGGATGCACACTGTGGGACAGACAAATAAATAAGGACACCAGAGCAGAAGCCCAAGTAGCTACAATTGCAGAGAAGGCCAAAGACAACAGATTATGGTGGTTTGGGCAGATGTGCAGAAAGCCAGAAGACAATCTAGTGAAGAAGATTTGGGAAAGGCAGGAAGAAGACAAGAGGAAACAAGTGCATCCAGCAAAATGGTGGATGGATTGTATAAGAGAAACCCTGTGACACTCAGGCATGAGTGCCAAAGAAGGTAGGGGATTGTTATTAAATAGAGAGATAGCAACAGTTGATATGACATCCCGACCCCTTGTAGAAAATGGGCAAAAGGAAGTTGATGATGATGATACATTATGGAAACTTAATAACATAATGTATGAACATAGTTATGCGGTTGTATGTTATAAATGTCTTCTGAAATGTTGTACTTATATAATGGGCCGTTTTGATTTCAGCATGAGAGCTGCAATGAATAAAATATGTTTGATGTAAAGGAATATAACTGGCAGATAAAACTGAATGCCAGTGTTCCACAAGGACTGAATGACGTTATCAAGTTTAAATGTAAATTGAAGTAATGGATGTAGGTTAACGTTTCTGTAGTCTGAAGTCTTTTTACTAAAGACAAAACCATTAACGTTTGTGGTGTTGTGTGACTTTTTTTAGCAATGAATAATTTCAGAAAATTCTGTTAGTTGTTGCTAGGAGTTTTGATTTGTTTAAGTGAGTGTGCTGTTTCATTCTGGGCAGTTGCTCCATTTTCATTTGTTGGCTTTGAGTCTTTAAAAAGGCATAGAGGGAAGATGAGACTGAGAAGAACAAGGGAAAATGTAACTAGAGTTGTAGCAGAATAATTTGAACCGGATACTCCTACTTTTCACCAATAAATGAGTTATAAAATGACTTATTCAAAGCAAATATGGCTACACAAGAAGTAGTATACCAACTACTGCTGCCTAGACTTCTCAGAAATCTAGTGATAAAATAAGCACATAATCATGCACTAGCGGGACACATAAGAGAGGATAAATTTAGTGTGTGTGTGTGTGTGTGTGTGTGTGTGTGTCCACATGCACTTGTAGTATTGTGGGAACAGCTTTTGTTTGCTAAAGATGCAGGTTAGAGTTAGGAGCGGGGTTATCATGTGACCACAGACATAAATCCACTCCAACAAATTAATGCAAATGGTGGAGGTATAGATTTATAACAGTGCTTACCCACCTCTCTAGAACAAACTAACGCTGCAAGTTAAACAGTGTGACACACTGTCTGCCTTTAAAAATGATAACTGTTTGGGAGGAGCATAGGGTGACATATAAGAGTGGAGGAAGATGCACACAGGTGGATTATATCTTATGTAGGAGGGCCAGTTTGAAGGAGATTGGAGACTGTAAAGTGGTGGTCGGAGAAAGTGTAGTTAGGCAGCATAGGATGGTGGTTTGTAGGATGACGTTGGTGATCAAGAAGAGGAGGAGGAGTGTGAGGGCAGCACCAAGGATCAAATGGTGGAAATTGAAAAGGGGTAATTGTGAGGTGGAGTTCAGGGATGAGTTAAGACAGGCACTGGGTGGCAGTGAAGAGTTACCAAATAGCTGGGTAACTACAGCATAGCTAGTAAGGGAGACTGCTAGAAAGGTGCTTGGTATCACATCGGAACAGAGGAAGGACGACAAGGAGACACGGTGGTGGAATGAGGAAGTACAGAAGAGTATACAGGCAAAGAGGTTGGCCAAGAAGAAGTGGGATTGTCAGAGAGATGAAGAAAGTAGACAGGAATATAAGGAGATGAAGTGCATGGCAAAGAGAGAGGTGGCGAAGGCTAAGGATAAGGCATATGAAGAGTTGTATGAAAGGTTGGACACTAAGGAGGGAGAAAAGGACCTGTACCAATTGGCTAGACAGCGTGACCGAGCTAGGAAAGATGTGCAGCAGGTAAAGGTGATAAAGGATAATGAGGGAAACATACTCACAAGCGCGGAGAGTGTGTTGAGGAGATGGAAAGAGTACTTTGAGGGGTTGATGAATGAAGAGAATGAGAGGGAGAGAAGGTTGGATGATGTAGGGATAGTGAATCATGAAGTACAATGGATTAGCAAGGAGGAAGTAAGGATAGCTATGAAGAGAATGAAGAATTGAAAGGCTGTTGGCCCAGATGACATACCTGTGGAAGCATGGAGGTGTTTAGGTGAAATTGCAGTGGAGTTTTTAACCAGATTGTTTAATAAAATCTTGGAAAGTGAGAGGATGCCTGAGGAATGGAGAAAAAGTTTTTGGTACCGATTTTTAAGAATAAGGGTGATGTACAGAGCTGTAGTAACTACAGAGGGATTAAATTGATCAGTCACAGCATGAAGTTATGGGAAAGAGTAGTGGAAGCTAAGTTAAGAAGGGATGTGATGATTAGAGAACAGCAGTATGGTTCCATGCTGGGAAAGAGCACTACAGATGCTATGTTTGCTCTGAGAGTGTTGATGGAGAAGAACAGAGAATGTCAGAAGGAGTTGCATTGTGTTTTTGTAGACTTGGAGAAAGCATATGACAGGGTGCCTAAAGAGGAGTTGTGGTATTGTATGAGGAAGTCAGGAGTGTCAGAGAAGTATGTAAGAGTGGTACAGGATATGTACGAGGGTAGTGTGACAGTGGTGAGGTCTGCGGAAGGAGTGACGGATGCGTTTAAGGTGGAGGTGGGGTTACATCAAGGATCAGCTCTGAGCCCTTTCTTATTTGCAATGGTGATGGACAGGTTGACAGACGAGATCAGACAGGAGTCCCCATGGACTATGATGTTTGCAGATGACATTGTGATCTGTAGTGAGAGTAGGGAACAAGTGGAGGAGACCCTGGAGAGATGGAGATATGCTCTAGAGAGAAGAGGAATGAAGGTCAGCAGGACGAAGACAGAATATATGTGTGTGAATGAGAGGGAGGATAGAGGAATGGTGAGGATGCAAGGAGTAGAGGTGGCGAAGGTGGATGAGTTTAAATACTTGGGATCAATAGTTCGGAGTAACGGTGAGTGTGGAAGAGGGGTGAAGAAGAGAGTACAGGCAGGATGGAGTGGGTGGAGAAGAGTGTCAGGAGTGATTTGTGACAGACGAGTACCTGTAAGAGTGAAAGGGAAGGTCTACAAGAGGGTAGTGAGACCAGCTATGTTATATGGTTTGGAGACAGTGGCATTGACAAAAAGGCAGGAGGTTGAGCTGGATGTGGCAGAGTTAGAGATGTTAAGATTTGCACTGGGTGTGACAAGGGTGGACAGGATTAGGAATAAGTATATTTGAGGGTCAGCCCAGGTTGGAAGGTTTGGAGACAAAGCCAGAGAGGCAAGATTACATTGGTTTGGACATGGGCTGAGAAGGGATGCGGAGTATATTGGGAAAAATATGCTAAGGATGAAGCTACTAGGTAACAGGAAAAGAGGAAGGCCTAAGATAAGGTTTATGGATGTGGTGAGAGAGGACATGCAGGTGGTTGGTGTGACAGAGCAAGATGCAGAGGACAGGAAGAAATGGAAACAGGTGATCTGCTGTGGTGACCCCTAACGGGAACAGCCAAAAGAAGATGATGATCCTTGGTATGAATGACCTGGCCCTTCTTGAAAAGGGAGGAAAGGCTTAAGGTGGGTATTGACAAAGCTGAAATGTCCTTGCAGCTCAATTGATTTACAAGTCCTATGAGCATATGACATGTTCCTATGAGCCTATGACATGTGACTAAGTCACATCCTTGTATGGAAGCAGAGTTTGTGGGCATAACATGCTTAGGACTGCTTTTTTGGTGACTCCTGGGTGACCTGCATGGAGTTGCAGTATGTGGGAGTGGGCAAAGAGTATATGCTGTCTTGCCCGCACTGAAGGCTGAGATCTTTTACAGTGTGTCAAGAAGACATGGGCAAAAGGCATATGCATGGTATTTTTACAGACAATATGTGCACCGGTGAGTGCATTTCAAGACCATAACATGTTTACATGACTACAACAAAATATATGTCAGTCAAAATACTTACATGTACTTTTTGCTTTTATGTTTCAGGTCATCTTGAGATGCCAGTTACTGTAAGCTTAACCCAACTCCTACATTTACAGGTTTTGGTTCTTGCAGGGAAAGCACATAATTAAAATGAATATTTCTTTTTCCACTCATGCCAACCTCTCTTTCTCAGCTCTGCTCTTGTGCAGCTGACATTTGTGGTTTCCCAGATTTTCACTTAAAATCATTTTTCACTTCTGTTACAAGTGTGTTACAAGCCTATAAATATGGTACCTGCAATGGTATATGTAGCTTTATTATCATTTAATCAGATATCAATCTCCACTGAAAATTCAGTTTCTTAAAGTTTGTCACATTAACTAAAACATTGACTAAATGTATAAATAACAAGTTACATAATTCTCAGTTTGTGGTAAGAGAAGTCTGAGTCAATTGGTTTGCATGTGAATTATTCTAAAATTGCTACAGTCATCCTTGACTTCCTGTTACGTGTTTTGGTCTTGGACATACTGGGTTAAACAATGGGTGCCAGCAGAGGTGAAAATGGTCATATCCAACTTGAAGAGGTACTAAATGCATTGGTTTCTGGCTCCGTACTGACTTTCATTTCACTGACTGAGAGCTTAAAATGCTGAGCAGTTTAAAATGTCTTATGCATGTCAATGTATTTATCACAATGTGTTAAGCAGTGTAATCTACTTATGCATTCATTACAAAGTAGTAACGTCAGATGTTATCTAGGTGCATCATGGGAGAGATAAAGCTTGATTTAATTGTTTGGGGGTGGGTATGTTTTCTATGGAAAAATATGTCACTTTCTACAGACTTCTGCTCAGTTGTGGAACTCAGTCATAAGGGAAGGGTGGACAAGAGGTCATTGCAGCCTTTTTTATTAAATTACTACTTTTTTAAGAATTTTACTTTTGTAGTCAGTGACAGTTAGATTATAAATGACTGTCACAAATTGCTATAGTGACTTGAATTTTGGAGTTTTACAGATAATGGCTATATTCTGCTGTTTCTGCTGTTCTGTATTGTCTGTGCAAGTCATCTGCAGAAGCAATCAGCTTTGTAGGAGATGGCTGCTCGAAGAATTAATGGGACTTGTTTAGACTACACACTTGGACATTACAGGTTAAAGGTAAACTAGTATAATACATACAGGAATTGTATTATGAAGTTAGGGAAAATAAGTTATTACATATCTAGATAAAGTTAGGAAGTGAGTAAAAAGTGGGGGTGAGGAGGTACAAGTTATGAGTAGGAACATGTTCATATTTAGGAATATTATTATCATGAAGTTGAGCAAAAACATAGACGGATTTTGGCTAAGAACTATTTCAGAATGGTTTTGCAGGACCAGGTGGTGGGTATTCATCTGACGGATATAGGTAAGGAGTCCCAGGCCTTAGCAACATGGTATAAATATAGATCATGACCAGCAGATTTAATAGGGTTGTGGACAGAAATGTTTTTCTTCACTAGGTCATAATGATGGAGTATGAACATAGTTGTATAGAATGGTATTTAGTGCTAGACAAGCAGATGATTGCTGGCTAAAGTAGGTGGGAAGAAGCTCTGTATATGTTAGTTATTTCCCTCTTATATGGTGCCCCAATCCTTACCAATATTCAGTCAACCTTGAAAACCAAAAATAGACTCATGCTATAATAAGGCTGCTAAATTTGTAACAAATGCAACATTTTCAGCCCACCACTGTGCATTGCAGCATCAACTAAACTGACTCAAACTTCCTCACTTATCTACAACTAACTACCACACATAAATTTATATATAAACCATCTGTCTGCCATTCTCCTTCTTCCTTACTGACCATCTATCACCCACGCTGACTTCTTAGATTAGAAAACAAACTGCTACTCAAAGTAGAAAAGCCAAATCTCTCAACTGGACAGATGCTCTATTCTTTTACTGTCTCAAAATTATGGAACTCCCTCCCATCTTCTATCAGAACCACCAACAATCCTGCTCTCTTTAAGAAATTCCTCAGACAGCACCTCTCCTCTCCCTGGCTATGTACATGCCCTAACACAGCACTCTCTAACACCTGATTTCTTTCCACCACAACCACTTACCTAATTCCTCCTCTACACTTCCATAATGTAAATATGTTCTATAAATCTGCACTTTTATGCTCTTAGTATTCTAAGCGTTGTTGACTGGACTTAGTCTGCAATGGCTGTTATTTTGTGTATGTAACTATTTAATCTTTGTGGAGCTTTTCTCCCTTGGCCTCCACTGAAAATGGGCTCACCTACGCCTAATGGATCATCCCGGTAAACAAATGCAATAAATAAATAAATAGCATAGTTCTAACCAGTTTAGGCTTTCAGTGCTATACAGTAGTGGGTTCTGAAAGGGGCATTTTCTGCAAATTTAGCCACTTTATTATAGCACTGGTCAAATTTTGCTTTTAGTGCTGCCTAGAAGTTAGTAAGAATGGATGCTCCATAAACTAGTGAGGGAAGGTGCTAAGTACTGTCGAGTGTAGCTTTAGTTGTGTTTTTGAGAAAGTTTTTTGTCTCTACAGCCTTCCAGGTTTTTGGTGAGTTTTATTTATGCATTTTTGTATGTGCATGTCAAATGTAAGATTATAAGTTCATAGGTAAGTACTAGGCTAACTGGTCTTGCAGGGCATTTTATCTAGCTAATTTCCCTTTTGTGTTTGAAATAACCTATCCCAGTTGGTTATAGATTGGCCTTACCTGTCCTGTGGTTGATAATTGCATATTACGCCTAATGAGAATAACTGGGATCCTACCACAGATAATTTGAGTGGACCCATGCCTAAGATTAAGCATTTAGGAGCTGCATCTGCCCATTTGTCGTCCATGGGGCAGTTCTGGGGTAAATTTTCTATCCATATAAGTAAGTTGCACTTGAAAATGGACATGGATGAACTATGTTTGATTGTGGATGGGGAGTCTTTTCCACAGCAGCAGTATCCTCTGCGAAATACACCTGTCCTTCCAAACTGTTCTATTAATGTTGCAGAAGAGGTTTAGATGCCTAGGCAAAGTATTTCTGATGACATTTGACTTACTGATGTGCAGTAAATCCATTAGTAATAGGTCAGAGGATGTCTTGTATGCCAAACACAGGTCACGTCTTAGGAGTCCATAGGATACTGAGTATGGCGACAGGGGTTTCAGTCAGTCCATGTAGGACCTGTTGTTTAGGCCTTGTATCCTTTTAGTAAGGTATCTTTGTGGGAGCACCACTTGTTGCATGTGTCTGAACAGATACATGCCAAAGGGGGCATTATGTGCAATGACTGGCCCAATGGCGGCTGAGTAAAGGGGGGCAGTGACATCCCCAGGTCTAGAAACAATCCCATTGTTTATAATCTGTGCAATATAGAAGGAGATTCTTGCAACAACAGACGTGTGTTTGTCAAAAGATAAGTCACTGTCCACATAAGTTCCCAAATCCTAAACAGCTGAGTCAAGTCTTAGAGGCATATTGTCAGTGTGGTAGTTCCCAGGAGTAGATGACTTCGAAAAAGATACAGTAATGCATTTTTTGGTATTTAGTTTCAGACCATGGTTTGGACATCAGTTATTTATTTGAGACAAACCTCCCTGCAGGATGGCCAAGTGTTTTGAGGATTCAGTGACTGCTCCAAGCTTGCAGTCATCTGCAAACTTAGTTGTCATCATCCACTTTTATCATTACTGTTAGTATTATTATTATTCAGTATTACCTATAATCATCCACAGTCTTCCCTCATTATTTGCCATTAGAAGTGACTTCAGATGGTGTATTAATAAGTGAAAAAGTTTTAAATGTTTTTCATGAGAGAGAGAACTGCGGGGGGAAAAGTAGTATTTTTCTGTGTGTGTGTGTGGGGGGTGGGCGTGAGTTGTGAGTTACAAAGCCATGTTTCAGTGTCTGTTACAGCTTCCTGAGTATTTTTTTTAATGATTTGGCAAGTTGTCTGATACATGAGTGTGGAGTCATCAGCGTATTGTATTAGGGAAGCCTGGTGTGTAGATCAGTGGAGGGTGCTGGTGTGTTAAAGAGGAGGAGATCTTGTGGCACACTGGTGGTAACTGGGAGGTATGGCGAGAGAGTACAGTGCCATTTTACTGATTGATACCTATTGGACAAGTAGCATTTGAACCATAGAAGGGTGGGCTATGATAGATCTAATGTGGACATTTGAAGTAGAAGTTTGCTGTCACAAAATATGTTGAAGGCTGGAGACAAGTATAGAAATAAGGGGAAGACTAGTTTGCTGTTCTCTCTATCTTTATTAGCAGTATCTATATGGGTTAGAAGTGCAGTGTTAGTACTATGGGAGGTATGGAAGGCATGTTTTTCAGGTATTCCAGAGAGGGTAGCTATAGCATGATGGTTATGGTCTTCACCTCATAAACACACAGTTTGATTCTGACTTTACAGCAATTGGCCTACTATTCTCCTATGAACCTAAGATGACTTTAGGTCTAAGGTTAGTGATATATGTTGAATTTTCTACTTTGTGTAGATAGATAATGTGTGATTGTTTCCAAAGAAAGAGCACATGGGATTCCTAGATTGGCCTATTTATCAGGATTGAGACAAGATGGGCAATGCTATTGGCTGCTATTTTAAGGTACTCACTTGGAAGGTCATTAGCTGAAGCTGAGCATGGTTTGAGTTTCAGTTTTATATCGGATGAGGGCACTGGTTTAAAGGTGAAATTGGACGTAGTGATATATGGCTATTGGGCAGGGTTGGGATTAGATGTGGGAGTCCTTGCTTAGCAACACTATACTGTCTATGAACTAAGAAATTAATTCTTTTGCAGGTTTGAGTGACAAGTTTTGGGAGAGGGATTAGGGCTGAATTTTTGACCAGGATGCAAGATTTCTTTAATAGATGACTGGAATCTTTTAGGGTTGTGATGGCTATTGTTCAAAGTGTTGTTCTAGTATAGTTTTTTGCCTTCATTTATTTGCTTTTTATTACAGATGTGGAGCATTCGGAAGTTTGAGATATTGTGATGTTTTGTATTTCTACCATTCTTTTCACGCTTTTTCTTTATTCTGCATTAGCATTCTACTCTTTTTCAATAGCCAGATTTCCTTATTTGTTTTACCCTCTTCCTTCTAGGAGTTGTAAGGCTATTTAGCAAAGTTGCATTAAAGTCGTTTACAGAATCATGTAAGGGTAGGATTTTATGGATATTACAGTGAAAAGATAATAGGGTAGTAATGCATATAACTGGGTTAAACATGGACAGATTGCATGTTGTTCTATAAACAAGCAATTTAAGTGGATGTGTCAGATGTATAGTTTAATTTCTCCAAATCGTTTGAGTTTCTAATACTGTTATGGGAATGGACTCTGTTCCTAAGTCAGGGTATGGTTAAAGTTCTTGAAATTAGTATTGCTTCAATCTTCGTTATCCAAAAGTACTCTTAGTAACACCTGCACTAGGCCCAGGACTGATTCCTGCAATTCATATGGAGTTACATTTATGGGTAGCATATCTAAAAATAACTAGGTTTTTTTTTCAGCCCATTGCTTCTACTACCACTGTTGGAACTGTCTGGGCATTTTCTGCCACATTGCTCTCATTTTTGCCTGCCAGTCTTGATATTTTATTACTTTGTGTCTTGCTGTATGTAAGACACTGTAATGGCAATGTGTAGCAATTTCAATGATCAATGTTACTTTTGTGTTTTTTTTTTCAGTGAACTTCTATCTCTGGTGTTCTCACATCTACCTTTTCAGACTGTTGGTAATAGCTGATCCAATCTGATGTACACTTCATCATTCCATATAATACATTGTGTCTTGTGCTCCCAATGTTTCTCAGCTACTTCCGTATTGTGGTGTTTGCACAATCCTCAATGGAACAATCATGCCACACTAATGTGTCTGTCAGTGTATAAACCCTCTGCCAAAAACCTATCATGCTTAGCAACAGCATATACAACTCTAATTCTTGTTTTTACAAAACCTACATTTGTCTGTTTTTCCCACATGTTCAATGGGCATTGTAAAGTAATGTGCATGTAGTCCACTATCCTAGGCTGCTGTTATTTAACCTTTTATCCTCTGGTTTCAACTTGCATCCCCTTATCCATTCCTTTGTCAAATCCTTATCAACAGGAGGTTGTTCCAGGAGATCTCTATACTTCTTACTATATTTATAGCTTTTCCACATTTTCTTCTCATCTGATCCTTCTTACATTATTTCATTTTTTTTTCTTCACACATTCATTTGCTGTATTATTTCTGTCGACGTCTGGTTTGATTTCCATTCCTGCTTGCCAATTGAATAATTCTACTAAACTAAGCAGAGTGGTCATCTTAGACTTCATCTCCTCATGTTTTAAAACTTTCAAGACTGTTTGGATTTGATGAGGTCAGCAGATGTGTATGGAGTCCCATGGCTACAGATCTATACATGTAATCAGTTTCAAGGAGGCCTATACCTCCTTCAGAGCATGAACTATATAATATTGGTATAGACTGATATTTGTATTTCATTTGGTAAGCATGAAGCATTTTTATTGTTTTTCTGTCCAACTGATCCAATACCTTTTGGGAACAGCCAGTCACACCAAAACTGTAAGTTAATGCAGGATGGGTAAATCTGTTTATAGCTTTGACTTTATTCCTAGATGCCAAGGTTTTTTTTCTTTCTTTCTTTTTTTTTTTAAGAAACATCTTTATTACATTATTACTTATGACATAGACAGACATATATATAAATGGAAACAAATCACATTGAGATATTTTTAGTTGCAAGCATTATACATCACTTATAATCTATCCAGTCATTTTCAGTCAAACATGACATAGCTAATTCAAATATTGCCTTCTTTTAAACCTCATTCCCCTTCCAAAACATTATTCAGCATGGATTGCCCCCTCATTTCTCATTTTTAAGTCTGCCATCTCATTACACTCCCAAAAATATATATTCCCAATTACCTACTTCTTCCCCATCACACCTCCAACATTTGATATCTACCTGTCTCCAAAAGCAGAGCTTTATTTGGCTCGACAGTGCTCTGACATATCCCTCTTTGAGGGCCTCCTGAGACTTACATTGCTGGGTATTCTGACCCATCAGTGAGGAAGAATGAAAAGGACATCAGATAAAGAAGTTACCATAACATTCTGTGTTGTCCATTTTCATTCTTCCGCACCTTCCCTCCCAGCCATCTCCAGCCTTGTCATTCCTAGAAGGATTTTGGATGATATAAAAGCTTTCATGTTCCATGTTTCAGCATTAATTCTTTCTTTATTTGTCTTGTCTTTTAAATTAGAAGAGTTAGGGACACTGTAGTGCATTACGGGAATACACTTGAGACTAGGATCCTAAGTCTAGAAAATGTGGCTGAGCCAGATCTGAAACCCATCAGTGAGGAAGAATGAACACAGATGGAACATTAAGATAAGTACATAACTTCTTTTTTTCTAAAATGTATTGGTCAAACACTACCATTTGTATTAGTATTCATTTTACTCAGTATAATTGGGTTCCCTTGTAAGAGCCTTAGAGTAGCTGGTTGGTGGTAGTGTAACTACTTTATAATCAGGGCAAATGTGGCATTGTGGGTAATCGGTGCCATCCTTTCCCATTTGTGTGCATGTGTGAAAATCAAATCTCACAGTGTGTGTGCCAGCCACTTGGAACAGAGCTTCTTAGTGGTCAGTGTGTACTCTTATTTGGGGCCTGGAGAGAGAGGGAGTCCAGCCCCAGGACTGGAGTGTCTTCCCTGTGCGCTCTTAAGGGTAATTGTGCTTGCTACAGAGAGCTGCATCTGAAAATACTGCGCATGTGTATTTCTGTCAAAGTGAACATTCCCCCACAGCGTCCATGGTAAGGATTGAGACTCCTTAATCACTGGTCCAGAGAAGGGATGTCACAGGGCTTTTTTAAGCCTAGCCATGCTATCCAATAATATTAGATAGGCCATTGGTCCAGTAAGGATATGCATAGTGTTTGGTCACAGTCATGTGGTTGTCTTCATCAGAAGGCAGTGCCACCAGCACCAGACATATAGTATTGGAAATGCATGATCATGACTGGCCCTTTTTTTAATTTCTCCAAATCTTTTGGGTTTCTAATGCCATGACGGGAATGGACCCCATTCCTAAGTCAAAGTACGATTAAAGTTCATGAAATTAGTATTGTTTCACTCTTTGATGTCAGCCAAAAGTGCTCTTCGCAGCACCCGCAATGTGCCCAGTAATGACTCCTTCTGTAATTCATATGGAGTTACATGTATTGGTAGAGTATCAAAATAAGATTTTAGGCTCTTTTTTATAAGACCCATTGCTCCTACTACTATTGGAAATATCTTCCACATTGCTCTCTTGTCTGCTTGCAAATCCTGATATTTTATAACTTTGTGCCTCTCTGTGCGCAAGACACTGTAGTCGCTGGGTGTGGTGATTTCAATTATCAATGCTAGTTTTATCTTCTTGTCCTGGACCACTATATCTGGTTTTCTAGCATCTATCTTTTGAACTGTTGGTAATGGATGATCCCATGTGATGTAGACTTCTCATTTTTTATGATGTTTTGTGGTTCATGTTTCCAGTATTTTTTAGGCACTTCAACACCATAATGTTTGCACAATTCCCTGTGCAGCAGTCTTGCCACATTATTATGCCTTTCGGTATACAGTCCTTCTACCATTAGTATGTCATAACCAGCAACTAGGTGTGCAACAATTTCCAATTCTGTTTTACAAAACCTACATTTGTCTGCTTCCCCCACATGTTCAATGGACTTTGTAAACTAACGTGTATATAGCCCACAATCTCGTGCCGCTAATATTAACCTTTCATCTCCTGGTTTGAATTCACTTCTCCTTAACCATTCCTGCATTTGTTCCTGACCAACATGAGGTTCTTCCAGAAGTTTTCTATACTTGAAACTATATTTGTGCATTTTCCACATTTCTTGCCTTTCATCTGATCCTTCACCTTAAATTCTTTCCTTTGCTTTTTGGCACATTCAGTTGCTGCCCGATTTTTATCTACTTCTGGTTTGATTTCCATTCCTGCTTGATGCCAATATGCTTCTGCTAAATTAAGCAGAGAAGTCACCTTAGATTTATTCTCCTCATGTTTCAAACTTTCACCACATTTGGGTCTTGTGAGGTCAGCAGAAATGTGTGGAGTCCCACGACTGCAGATCTATATGGGTAATCAATTTCAAGGAGGCCCATCCCTCCTTCGGAATGGGGAATATATAATCTTGGTATGCACTGATTTTTATAAATCATTTGGTGAGCATGAAGCATCCTTCTTGTTTTAATATCTTATCTATCCAACGTGTTTTGGGGCCAGTCAGTCACTCCAATACTGTAAGTTAGGACAGGAAGAGAACATTGGTTTATAGTTTGGATTCTGTTCCTAGATGCCAATGCTGTTTTAAGGATTAATTCAAGTCTTCTAAAATATTCCTTACTAAGTTTTACCTGCATTTGTTCATGTTTTATTGCTGATCTTTCATCAATTCCCAAGTATTTAAACTCTCCCTCTTGCTCAAGTTCTTTTATATCGCATTCTTGTCCCCAACTGATGTTTTCCTGGTGCTGCAGTTTTCCTGCTTTTAAGGTTGTTTTTGCACATTTATGAAGACCAAATGACATTCTATTATCATCTGAAAAAGTTTTAACAATCTGTAGCTTTGCTTTCAGTTCCTCATCTGGGGAGCTATACAGTTTTAAATCATCGACAAAGAGAAGCTTCAGACTTTGTTGTTTTCTAGGAGCCAAATTATAGCCACTTCCTAAACTGTTAAGTAAACAGCTTAATGGATTAAGGGCAAGGCAGAACAACAGTGAGAGTATCACCCTGAAATATCCCCCTTTGAATTTTTATCCCTGGGATAATAATTTGTCCTTTATCATGGCTTAATTGCAAAGTGGTCTGCCATTGTTTCATGGTCACTGTAATGTAGTCAATCAGTGCAGGGTGTATCTTATACATTTTTAAGCACTCTTTTATTCATGAATGTAGGATACTATCAATTCCTTTTTTTGTGGTCAATCCATGCCATACTTAGATTCTTTCCCCTTTTGCAGTTCTCCACTATGACTTTAACAACAAATGATCATTTGTGCCATATGGCTTTCTTTTATCGCCCTTTTATTCTTCTGCCGTAATTGTGTTTTCTTCTAAATGACTATAAACTCTGTCAGCATTAATTCCCATATATAGTTTGTATGTCGTTGGAAGGCAAGTTATTGGTCTTTAACTTTTTGGGGTAGCTTGCAGGTTCACTCAAGTAAGGAGCATTGTTTTACCTGTTTTACCAGATTGGTGTCTGTTTGGGGTGCACATATAAATAGCTCTTACTCATGGCTAGGTCTTCATGCCAAGATGTTAATACTATTAACTAAAAGTTAGATACTGCATATAGGCTTGGGGTTTTTCAATTAGAGGCTTTTCTTAACTTTATTTCAATTTCTCTTGCTGTTACTTCATCCCATTTCATATCCTGTACATTTAAATTTCTTATTCTTTCTTTTACTTCTTTTATCCATTGAGCATCTTTGTTGTGTTCCACAGGATCTTCATAGATACTCCTCCAAAATGCATCTAGTTCTTCTTTTTATGGTGGTCTTTCAATTCTTTTTACCTTGTTTTCCAATTCTCTATAAACCTTTTTTGGGTCATCACTAAATTGCTTATTTTGTACTTTTCCTTTATATTTATCTGTGTATCTTCTAAGTTTTCCACCTGTGCTGAAATTTTTAAATTTATTTGCAATAGTGCATGATAGATCCTGGTCTTTTCTAATACTGTGCACTGTTTTATCACATCCATCTATCTCAGTATTTTTGTTGATCTATTTCCTCTTCTATAGTCTTCTAACAGTGACACCTTTTGTCTTAATTGCTTTATAGTTTTCCCTATTCGATACTTCCATGATGGTATTCGATTTCTTCCCTTCCTTTGCCTCAATACCCTTTGTTCTTGTGGTAGAACTTTATCAGTTATTAATTTAGCTGCACAGTAACATATTCTGTTCACTGTTATATAGCATGGATCTCTACGGACAGTCCTAATTACTGTGTTCATTTGCTTTATCAGATTTCTGACTTTTGGGGTTTTATTAACCTTCTGCAGTCCATCTATGTCCATTAAATCAAGCAACTCTTCTCTTAGTTCATTTTCTTCCAAACTGAGGGCATGTAATTTGTTTTCCACTTCCTGTGGGCATTCTATAGAAAGTTCTACAGCATCTTCTTGTGGTACCCTCTCTTCATTTTCATCCTGTGTCATCCATTGCTGTGTCATATGGGAACTCACTGGCCTATCACTCCTCAGCATTGACTGCATCAGAGTTTACACAGTCTCCTATTCCTTCCCTTGCTGTCTAGCTTCAAGTGAACTTTTATATTGGTTTCCTGTGGAAGACACAAAAATATCTTGATATGGCACCTGACCAATTGTTTCCTGTCCCACTAGTTTCCCCTTAATCTGGATATCCATTGCTCTGTCCTGTTGTGGTACATTCTGCATTAGATTTTCTACACTGAATCTTCACTTTGCAGGTGTCCATAACCTCAGTTTCTGTTTCTTTAACTTCGCCATTACTTATCTCCTTTTCTACTTTTCCTCTTTGTCTTTTACTTTTTTGTATTGTAAAGTTTTCCATGTCTGGATTCCTTTGCCTGTACTTCTCTTCAAATATCTTTGGTGCTGCTCTTTTTGTATAGGTTAGTTTTGCTTTCTCCTATGCATAAATATTGCACCATATTAAATCTCTTTTCCTTTCCCCTGTCCATATTTCTTCTTCAAATGTCTCTCAATCTTCCTGCTTCTCTTTACTTTGGGGACTCACTCCATCATGCTGTGATGTAGTCTGTGTTAGACTTTCTAAATTAAATCCTTCATTTCGCAGACACTCCATAACTTCAGCTTCTAGTTCTTTAACTTCTGCTTTACTAATCTTCTTTTCCACATTCCATTTTTGTGATATTTTTTTTTATTGCAAAATTTTCCGTATCTGGGTGCCTTTGCCTATATTTCTCTTTGAATATCTTTTTGGCTGCCTTCTCTACATTAATTAACTTGGCTTTCTCATTTGCATACATATTGCACCATATCAAATCTCTCTTTCTTTCCCATGTCCATATTTCTTTTTTATACTTTTCAAAAATGTCTGGGTTTGTTGTTTCCATTTTTACACTTCCTCAGTTAAAGTTTTTTGATGTATATACTGTTTTTCAAAAATCTGTTGTATTAATGAACGCAAATTTTTATTTGCGGCTTCTGACAATTTTTCCCATGAAAGTATTTTTCTTTCCTTTAATTTATTTCTTAATCTCTTTGTATACCCTCTGACTGGAAATTCTGGGCTTTTTGCATAATAGTAACAATACATAATTTCTTCCTTATCTTCAGTCATCCACTCTATCATCTTTATGGTTCTTCTTTGGGCTATCCATTTTTGTGATTTTTGTGGACTGCTACTTCCTTCTACAACAGGGTGGCCTCCCCCCCTCAGTCTGGCCTAGCCCCATTGTAGGAATGTTTCTGGATTTTGAGGATTCTACACTGTCATTTTTTTCCAGTCCTGGCACTGGTGCGCCTACCAGGATTGGGCACTTTTTTATCATGGGACTTGTGCACCCAGCTATCTTTTCTTGTTTTTGACTTACTTCTGTCCATGATATATGCTATATAAAAACATATATATATATATATATATATATATATATATATATATATGTATATATCAGTGTCGCCTTGGTGAGATTTTGTGAAAAACAGGGTGCACCTCGCGAAGGTACTCACCAAGACTTGAAGATGTACTGAACTTCAGCACTACTACTCTCCTTTGCTTGCTGAATTTTCATTTCTCCATTTGGACCTCTGTGGACGCTTCGCCCCCCACCCTGCACCCTAACTAAATATATCAACTCCAAGATCATACTACACTGGGGGAAAAGGGCAACGTTCACCCTGGTGGTCAAGTGGTTAGTTTCCCAGGGAATAGAATGGAAATTCGGTGAAGTGGAGTCAGCTGTCTCAGGTTCAAAGAACTGTTAATTCAGTGAGTATATATATATATATATATATATATATATATATATATATATATATATATCTAGATATATATATATATATATATATATATATCTAGATATATATATTTGTGTGTAAAGAAGTTATGTTGGTACCATAACTTTCCATCTGTGTTGTTGATCTTCATTCTTTCATTACTGATGGGTTCGGTTCCATCCTCGGAACAGTCAGCTGTTGTAACAAGCTCGCACCACCAAAAAACTCTCGAGCTAAGCTTTTACTCATAGTGCCCCTCTCCATATTACCTCAGATCAAGTTTGCCCATGAGGAAAGGACAGATTAGAGAGAGAAAGTGAAGGCTTTTTCTGAGCAATTTCCTTATCATAGTATAGGACCATATTGGAACCCCCCAAGAGTCTTACGGAGGGGGGTGGGTGGGTTGTAATGAATGAATGAATATCAACAACACAGATGGAATGTTATGGTAAGAACATAACTTCTTTATCTGATGTTGTTAATCTTCACTCATTCCTTACTGATGAGACAGAGTCCCTAGCTACCTTGTTTTCTGGGTGGCCTATGGAAGAATGTTCCTGAATGCCACTGAACCAAAGGAATTCTCTCCCCTGGAGACCATATCCAATTTGTAATGTGTGATAAAGGTATGAGGAGAGGCCCATGTTGCTGCTGCACAAATGTCATCCATGGAAGCCCTTGAATAGAAAGCAACTGAAGTTGCAACTGATCTTGTAGAGTGTGCTTTGATCTTAGAAGTTATAGGTACCTTGTTACATTGATAAATAAAAGTAATGCAATCTCTCAACCATTTATATAAGGTAACTTTGGACACCAGCTTTCCCAATTTTGGGCCTGAGTATGCTATAAATAGTTGGTTAGATTTTCGTATGGATTTGGTTCTGTCGAGGTAAAAATGCATTTGTATGTGAACATCAAGCAAATGCAAAGAATATTGTCCTTTATTGAAGAAATTCGGAAAGAAGACTGGTAGATCAATTGTTTGTTTAATGGTCAAATCAGAGATAACCTTAGATAAAAATGAGGGATTACTCTGTCCTTACGGAAGACCATCTAGGGACATTTTATACACAAGGCTTGTAACTCAGAAATTCGTCTAACTGAAGTAATGGCCAACAAGAATAAGGTTTTCTAGGATAAATATTTTAGGTCACAACTGGCTGCAGATTCAAAAGTGGGGCAGGTTAAGGTTTGCAGAACTAAGGTCAAGTTCCATGGTTCAATTGGTTGTTTGAAGGTGGGTCTGATATGTAAAACTCCCTTCAAAAAGGTTTTACAAAGCCAGTGAGAAATTAAGGATGAACCCTCAAAACCATTGTGGAAGTTAGAAATTGCAGCCAAGTTCATACAAATGGAAGAAGCTGCAGCTCCTGAGCCACAGAGGCTAGATAGATGATCTAATACCATGGAGCTGCTGAAAGGGGGTTTATTCCTTTAACTTAAGACCAACTAGTGAATCTCTTCCATTTGCTGAGATAAAGTTTTCTGGTGGATGGTTTATGGGAAGCCAGAAGAATATGATGGACAGGGGAGGACAGGTTGTTCTGCCTAGCTAACACTGGAAGTGCAGGAACCAAGCTGTCAGCTTCAAGTTTGATAAGTTTGGCTGTGTCAATTCTTGAGAATGCGATAGTAGTTCTGGCGTTGGATCCAGAACCCAGGGTTGTTGTAATAGATGAGACCAAAGGAAGGGGAACCAAATTTGTCGATTCCAGTAAGGTCCAATGAGGATGACTTTGCTTTTCAACCGATGGGCTTTCAGCAAGAATTGTGGAATCAGTAGAAGTGGAGGATAAGCATAGAGCAGTCCCGTGAGCCAATCGTGAAAGGGAGCGTCCCTCAGTGTATCCATTTATTTAGAGAAGCAACTAAGACCAGTAGTTGATTCAGCTGTCTCAATTTTAAGAGATACGCAGCAATTTTTAGAGATTTTAGCACCACTTAGCATGAACGGTGAGTTGAAGGAAATAGATTATTTGGTAACTTTAGATGTTAAGTCGCTTTTTACCAGTATACCAAATGACACTAGTATAGATTTCCTGAGGTTATATTTAATTCAGAAGAAACTGAAGAGTAATCAAGTTATCAGAATTACCATGTTGATGGAATTAATTCTCAATAATAATGTTTTTACATTTGGAGGTAATTATTTTCTACAAACTACAGGAGTGGCGATGGGTACACCATGTGCCAATTCATATGCTAATTTAGTCTTGGCATATTGGGAACATACCTATATCCTGGAACATATATTCTTATCAAAATATATAAAATATTATAAGAGATTTGTAAATGATCACTTTGTTGTATGGGGAGGTGAACTGGATATTTTGAAAGACTTCATTACTTATATAAATGGTACTACAACCTTTCTTACACTAACAAGTGAAGTTTCACAGAATAGAATAGAGTTTCTAGATGTATTGCTAAATAAAGAGAAAGGGATCATACACACAGAAGTCTACAAGAAATCTTGTAAGAGAAATGCACTCTTACATCGGGACAGTATGCACCCACCCCATGTACATAGGAATGTAATAAAAAATCAGGCATTGAGATATTCTAGACTGACTAGTGATAATACTAATTTTAATGAAGCTATTAACAGCATACAGAAGGATTTTGTGAAAACAGGATATCATAAAAAAGACCTTAAATCCCTACAAGAAATCAATCGAGAAGAGGATGGGCACCCATACATAAATAGAAACAGCTCCTCCAATAAAATAAGGAAATGTAATAACATTAACATTAAGAGAATGATCATTCCATACACTAATAATAACAATGCCATAACAGGAGTGATTA